>NC_081407.1:751769250-752069250 GCF_030272615.1 Cryptomeria japonica | reverse complement strand
CTTATACACACTTGTCATACTTCCATTCTACTTTTTTTAAATGAGCTATAAGATCTCATACATATATATGAGTCTTTTACAATATGCCATGTCGGCTTTACAAAAGATAATTAGATTTAAATACAATAAACAAAATTTTATTCCCTATCAGCTGAGGTGCCGATATGCATTGTTGCCACTACCGGTGAAGTGTTTTCCAGTATATGTAGATGTCTATGTCGGTGTCGGTAACTGTCAGTGGCTTACCAGATGAGTGGCAGAAGGTTTCCAAATGGTTGCCATCAATGACAACACCAACTATTCTCATAAGAGTGTAGAATGCCAGCATCCTTAAGTTGGTGTATGTAGACATATTGAAGCATGTATAGATTCAATCCTTTAGTGAATACATGCATATTTATGTACAACAAATTTTGATGGACACCCTATCTTTGGCATTGTTGTCAAAGGGGGAGAGATATGGTGAAAAATGTACAGTGTAGAGATTGTATGTATGGAGTGTACAACCCAGTGTACTATAGATTCATGATCTAAGGGGGTATCTTGGAACTCTTGTATTCTTTTATTCTTTCATCTGGTTGTATAGATTTCAGCACTTAGCCATTTTTCACAAGTGTTGCCATCAATGCCAAAGGGGGAGATTGTCAAAAATTGACACTCATCTAGTGATTTTAGGAGACTTCTGTTGGATGATTATTTGTTTAGGGTTTTTCATTGATGTTAACTCTTCATGGTGGTTTGATTCGACAGTTGGGATTTAACTTATCTGGAAGATGGAGCTAACTGGTAGATAGTTAACTGACAAAACAAGGCAGAATAGGGTATCTCAATAATGCTTTGATCTAGAATCATCTCCAATGATTTTTGTGTTTGTGGTAATTATTTTTGTGATCTCAGTGTTTGGTAAGACCTATTGGAAGCATGTTGCTATAATATTTTATTCTGGTGCTATGGTGTGTTCGAGATTGGAGATAAACTTCATCTACACATTACATCATTTAAAGCCAACTTGAAGGAGATTGTTTTGTGGTGAGACCGGATTTAGAAAATCATTATAGCGGTTGATTTTTAGAGTGTTATGTGTGTAGTGATTTTTTTTGTGCGATTGAGCACACTTTCACGTGGGCATTTTTCTTTCAGATCAACCGGTAGCTGACTAAGACTGGACTAGGGTGATTAGCAGAGCATAGAGAGTTAGTAATTTTGTGCCTAACCAGAACTCATCTCGACAAGATCAAATTCTTTATAAGAGTTCATTTCATTGTGCATTCCTATTGTAATCAATTGTAAGTGAGAGAGACTTTCTTGAGGGTTGTTTCCCTCCGGGCAACTTATTTTGAGCAATGAGATCTAGGAAGTGAGCCTGAATGCAAGTACATTCCCCTCTATGTAATAGTTATGTACTCCTGGCCATACTATATGAATATTGTGAGTTCTAGGCACACCATAGTTTTTCCCTTTCTGGGTTTCCACATAAAAATTTTGGTGTAGTGGATTTGTGCTTTTATTGTTGCATGTTTATGGTCATACTTGTTATACATTGTTAACCAGTTGATATAGAATAAGTTTGCAGTTTTAATTTTTGGTAGATCACTAATTCGCCCCCCCCCCCCTCTTAGTGATCCATGATTCCATTTGTTTAACTATTACCTTCACAATAGTAAGGGGTAGAGGAATGGTGTTGGATGTGGAATTTGTCATAGAGTTTATGAACATCCTAGTTTTTGAAAGGATGCTTGTTATCCAAGTAGATGGAAAGGGAAACACCATACTAACATATAATATAGTTGATGATAAATGTTGTGATCTATTGGTCAATAACTTATGTGAGGGGAATGACTAAAATCAACTCCACGAAGTACTCAGTGGCAGTTATTATGAACTTATCATCATTGAAGGATGGAGGGTGAATCTTACCCATGAAAATGAGTTCCCATTGACAAAAAGGGCAAGGTGTTGCAATCATTCATAATTCCCACGAATCTCACACATCTTGTATTTTTTGATAAATTGATAGGCATCTTTCTCCATAGTGGGTCAGTAGTTACCAATCCTCATTAGTTTCTTAGCTGAGGTTGGACCACTAGAGTGAGCCTCACATATAATTTTGTGTACCTCATGCAATGCAGTTTGGACTTCCTCATACTCTAAAGATATATGTAGAGTACCATTGAGACCTCTATAATTGTTAGACACAATGTACCACTGAGAGAGGGGTGAATCAGTGGTTCTCAAAATTTTCCCTTTAACAACCTAGAGGTGTATACTAGTTATAGGATCTAACATAATGCAGACTTATTGGTTAGTGGGGAGACTGAAATACAAATGCAATCACACAAAGGGACATCGCATAACACTAGCATGTATGAGGAAAACCCAAGATGGGAAAAACCATGGTGAGCAATGCTGCTGGAGTCTACTACTCCAATCTAGCCTCCCAATGAAATATTTGTTACAATGTTTAGGGCTCCAACCCAATGAGCTACAACCCCTAAATTTTTTATGGGAAACAACCCAAAGGAGCTACAACCCCTACTTTAGGGAACCAACCCAAGGAGCACTAACCCTGACTAGACTTATGGGCTACAACCCAAAGGATCTACAACCCTTGCACTGAGCTACAACTCAGTGATCATAGTGATAAAATCAATTACAAATGTACTTGTCTTGTTACAAGTGAATCTTGTAACCATTCCATTTAACTTACTCTGTTGGTGAGATATTTTATCTACTACACCGATACACTTCTCCTGTTGCTCTCATCTACTCCTTCGTTGTCAGTAAAATCTACCAGTTCACCTCTACTTTTCTATTGCTCTATTAGATCTCCTCCTCACTACTCTGCTCTTCACTAGTACTACACTACCAATTCTATGTCTGCCTACTCTACAACTTCCTTCACTTCTACTATATCGGTATGGACACTATTGGTTCTGCTCTACTATCGGTTGAACACTTCAACCTGGTTCACCTGCACTCTTAGTCTCTCTTCATAGGTATGCATTTAGAATTTGACTAATTTTCTCTTACATGAAAAAGTAACACTCAATCACTTTGTAGTAGCTCTATCTTCTTCTATTCAGTGGCACTACTCTCTCATCTAGTGACAACCATCTCTATTTTTGGATTGCATATTTATAGACTGGTTTTCCCACACAAAACCAATTCAAACTTTGGGAGGTTAGGGTTTCCTCACTTACCTCAAGGGAAACTATATCCAATTTGATCTTACCTACTCTAATCTCTTTGACTACCAGCTATACACCTCTGCCATTAACGTGCCTTCTTGATCATGCCTTCTATCTTTGGAAATCTATTTTTTACCTTGTCAGTTGATCTCTTGGTCAAGCACCAAGATTGGTCTTGTTGTTTCCTTCATCTTCTTCGATCTTCTCAATCAATCTAAGCTAGTTCTTAGTTTTCCTCCAAACCTCAAGCCGCACACCTCTTCAACAACTCTGCAACACGTCCCATGAGTTGTAGGATCTACCATTAATGTCGACAAACTCCGCAACTACCTTGTCGATGTACAAACCATCTACCATTGCATGCAAGTCTACCACTTTGACTCTTCATGTCAGTCTAGATAGGATCACTGACCAAACACTCTACTAGTTCCTCTTTTTTGCTAGTTTACAAACCCTACCAGTTAAACCCTCAAACTGATCTGTCATCAACCTTCAACAAAATCCATCTTCAATCCAACCCTTCTACTATGATCATCTCGGACCATATCTTAATCAGTTTGTCAAGTTGACAAACCCATCACTTCTTCTTCTATACTTGCATCTTAGCATGCCTTCTCATTTGGTGTAGTTCATATACCTGATTTCATGTACTTGAGGGATTCCTTCAATTCACCGATAGGTCCAGTGTGAGTCTTTAACCACTTTCCTTTACTTCTTCTTCCATATCTCATAGAAATATGATGCACATAATGCATAATAGGAGATAAGTTCCACTTACTGATGGAGTGACACCTTGTCTTTTTCATCCTACAATGTACTCATGTGACTTCCCTATTTGTGCAGCATATCTTCAAACAGGCACATGTGATCCAGTGTGGGCACATTCACTGTCAGTGATCTCTACACATGGTGACTGCATCTTCATTCAGTAGGATTCTTGTTGTTCAACAACCTAATAGAATACTGGTGACCTATTCATTCTTTAGTGTTGATGTGATTTAGGTAACATTCTACCTCTTCATCACAATCAACAACTCAAGAACCTTAGCCATCCCGCTTGTACATTGGTTATGAGCTTTTCTGGCTAACAACCACTCACTTGGTTGATTTGACTTCTTTATGTCAACACATCACTTACTAGTTGACATCCTTTCCTTACTGGTGATATATAGTACTGGTACCAGTCACCTTACCATTCCATCTACACAATTTAGGAACTAACTTGCGTATCAGTGACTCCAATGGTCATTCATCCTTACCTTATCGGTGTTCTACAATACAAGGTGATATCAAAGATATCTCAACCTGTACTCCTCCTTGATAGTGTTGCATATACATCTCTCATACTGGTAGTCATTTCATATCATTTGACAACAATGACAACACAATGCCAACAATCTCCCCCTTTCGTATTGATGTCAACTCATTTAGTATCCCGCATACTACATAATCCTTCTACCCCTTTCTCTAATCCATGGATTCTCAAGACATGTAGTATGTTGTATACTATAGAATCTTTCTCCCCCTTTGACAACAATGGCAAAGGGCACTATTAGGATATCATTTCTCCTTGTATTTATTGGGTACTGATAAAATTCTTTCTCCCCTTTCTCTTGACCGAATGTCTCTCCTCCTTTGATACCAATTGTTACTTATTATTACATTTTCTCAAGTCACAACACTTGATATGGAGATTTGTCGATCGAACTGCCTCACCTCCCCTTTGATCTCAAATTTCCTTAGGAATCAAATGTGATTATACTACCAATACAACCAACACACTGACAAGTAGGAATCAAATGTGATTGTACTATGAATACAACAAACCAAATGATAGGTAGATACCCCTTACAATGAAATTTTCTTGGGTATTCCTACTGCAACTTTTCATCATATGCAGTTTTGGGCAGTTAGTGCACTTACTCTTCCAAGTTCAAGTATCTCGGCTTTGCATCATAGCCACTTGAACTCCCCCTGAGTCATACATATCAGTTCCTCATCTTCGGTTAGGTACAATACCGAGACTCCAATCTCCTCCATATACTGGTTGAGTTGTATCTATGTGATCATCTGATGATTCTTCAACCCCATTGTATCCATCACAGCTAATGACATGATCCTGGATCTTCACAATGCCATACAATGACATCACCATGCCATAAATCAAATGGGTTAGGCCAAGGATATGCATACCTACATGATAAACCACCAAGCCAACATATGTCATTCAGGTCTTCATCAACACCACCTGAGACATAAACTCCCATTCCATGCTACCATGGCTATTGCAATGTTCTCCAACTTCATTATCTTTCATAACTTATAGGTATTGGTTAGCATTTATGCCAGTAATATCCTGCACATACCAATTTCCTGTACTGATCCACTATCACTACCCGAGCACCTTCTTGTGACTCCTAACATTTTGTGTTACTTTGTATCTGATTCCAATTGTTATCTTGTCATACATTGATACAACAGTAGTGATTCAACTCTGATCTGTGGTTGTGTAGTCAAGTTAGCCTCTGAACACACTTATCTTCTCATTTTCTTCATTCATACTAGCAGTAACAAGTTCTTACATGTTTCCTTCATCACTGAGGGGGTGAATGATAAGTTCAATGTATTGCTCCCCCTAATATATTGCATCTCCTTTAGGCATTAGAAGATATCACCTATGCATTGGATGCACAGTGCCGGTCCATGCTCTTCTTCCTCAATATCTACCTGGTCTCATTCTTCTTCCCATTTTCAGGCTTGGGAGCAGGTCTTTCCTTCTTCTATTAATGGGTCCTTCCATTTCCTGATTCTCCACCATAGCCAAAAGTAGTGCTATAGTAGCACACAACATCCATCCCAACTTCATGTTTGGGGAATCTCTTGACATACCAGTTTGACCATCTTCTTTTGGTCATGTTGTTGTGACTGGCAACCAAAACCGCTGGATCTCTTGCTCCTGCAGGGACAATTCTCCTTTGGTTCCATGCAGGTCTTTGACTTCCATATACTCTATAGAGCATAGTTATATAGGCCTCCATGTGACTACAAGTTCCTCTTCCTACACTCAAACTCTCTATCGCCAAATCCATTGCAGTTATAACAAACAACAATACATGGATTCTTTCTAGCATAACCAGGAGAGGGGACATACATGTATCCAATCCTGGATACATTTTTCTCATATGCATGATGTCCATAAGATCCTATATTATTCTTTCTAGATCTATTTCTATATTTCTCTACCCTATGGCCATAAGCATTACATACAAAGCAATAACCGGTAAAGGATGGAATATGACTTACAAATTGATTTTTACATGCATGAGGAGATCTTACCGGTTTCACATCTCCATTTCTTCTTCTTTGAGAATGGATCCTTGGTTGTCCATTCTGTGTAGCTCTTCCATCTGGTCTCTTCTTTTTCCATACTTGCTTTACCCTATGGGTGGTAGCATTTCTTTGTCTTCTGCTGGTATGAGATCTTCTTTTGTACTTCCCCATTTTCCTACTTTTGGTGAAGTTGTCTTCTCCCATCTTCCCTTCACCTTTGGGATTTGCATTGTTCCTTCTTCTTGCAGCACTAGTCTTCCTTTTTGTCTGTAAATCCTCAATAGTTGTTCTTAGGTCAACCTTCTTCCAGGGAGCATTTCTGACTGTGAAGGTTTATCCCTTGTTTTCTCCATTTAAGGAGACAAACTGAATGTCAATATGGGGGATATTCTTGTTGGTGGAGCATTCACCCGCACAACTTCCTAATCCTTTTGTATCCTTGGCATGGTTTTGATTCTTTAGAATTTTGTCCAAGGCAACACAGCTGCCATCAAACCAGATTCTTACCTTGAGCTCATCCTGACACATCTCAAGGTCATTTCAAAGAAACTCCATTTCTCCAAGTAGCTTCTGATATTCTTTATCTTTAACTTCTAGCCTAGATGCTAGATCTTCACACCGATACACCTTAATGTTCTTTGCTTGAGACTTCAACTCTAAGATGCATTTCTTGGATTCCTCAAGGCATTTTGTCAGCTAATTCTTCTCTACTATAGCAACATTATTGAATAGCTTGTATTCATTTCTCAGATTCTCCATTTCACTTTCCTTGGAGTCCAAGATTGATTTCAATTCATCAGTCAATATTTTTGTCTCTTCTAGTTGAGTGGTCAATAAACCAAGCTTTTGGTTTCATACTTTAAGGTAGGTTCTCAACTGGCTATAGTCCTCATGAACTGATCTTTTGTAGATTTTAAAATCATTTCTAACATTTTTAAGCTCTTCTAGAACACTTACCAGTTTGCACTCAATATCTTCTTCTTCATCATAATTTCCAAATAGATCTTGCTAGCTAGATCTATTTACCTTTTCTCCTTCTTCTTCTTCTTTTTCAGAGTCACTGTCAAACACATCATATCGGTGGGATCTATCTCCATTATCCACTTTTGATGTGTGACTCTCAATGTCAGTCTCATGGGCCATGAAGAGATGAGTCTCCACATCACTAGTGTTGTAGCAACAATCTGAACTGCCTTTGTCATCTTTACATGTATCTTCAACATTATTCTTCTCACTCTCACAAGCTGATTCAGTGGTGTGGGGTTCATTTCCATAGAGTTTCTTTAGTCTATCCCATAGACCTTTTGTTGATTTACATTTGTCCACCTATGAGGATACATCACCAGTGAGCCCACTGAACATGGCCTTCATGGCTTCCTCATTACATATGCATCTTCTTTCATCTTTCTTTCATCTTCAAATCTGGAGGGAGGATTAACATTCCTAGGGAGACCATTAACAACCGACATCCATACATCAAACCCTAGAGAGGATAGGAAGACTTCCATTATACAACTCCCAATAGAAAAGTTTGAATCATCAAACATAGGAGTAGGGATTGACACTAAACAAACCATTGTGTCCTTAATCTAGAATCTACCCAAGATGGAGAAAACTCATCTGACTAGGAACCTACGCTCTAATACCAATTGTTAGACACAATGTACCATTGAGAGAGGGGTGAATTAGTGGTTCTCAAACTTTTCTCTTTAACAACCTAGAGGTGTATACTAGTTATGGGATCTAACACAATGTAGACTTACCGGTTAGTGGGGAGACAAAAATACAAATGGAATCATACAAAGGGACATCACATAACACTAGCATGTATGAGGAAAACCCAAGATGGGAAAAACCTCAGTGAGAAATGATGCTGGAGTCTACTGCTCCAATCCAGCCTCACAGTGAAATCTTTGTTACAATGTCTAGGGTTCCAACCCAAGGAGCTACAACCCTTGACTTGTTTATGGGCAACAACCCAAAGGAGTTGTAACCTGTGCTTTACAGCACCAACCCAAGGAGCACTAACCCCTACCATATATATGGGATTAAACCTAAAGGAGCTACAACCCCTACATTAAGCTACAAATCAGTGATCAGAATGAAAACATCAATTACAAAAGTAGTTGTCTTGTTACAAGTGAATCTTATAACCATTCCATATACCTTACTTTGCTGGTGAGATACTTTATTCGCTACACTGGTACACTTCTCATGTTTCTCTCATCTAGTGCTTCACTCCAAGTAAATTCTACCGGTTCACCTCTACTCTCCTTCTGCTCTACACTGGTACTACACTTTGCCAATTCTATGTCTGCCTATTTTGCAGCTTCCTTCATTTCTACTCTGTCGGTATAGACACTACTGGTTCTTCTCTACTACCGATTGAACACTTCAACCTGGTTCACCCTCACTTTCAATCTCTCTTCTTAGGTATGCATTGAGAACATGACTGATTTTCTCTTAAATGCAGAAGTAACACTTAATCACTTTGCAATAGCTCTATCTTCTTCTATTCAACAATACTACTCTCTCATCCAGCGGCAACCATCTCTTGTTTTGGATTCCATATTTATAGACTAGTTTTCCCACCAAAAACCAATTCAAACTTTGGGCGGTTAGGGTTTCCTCACTTAGCTTAAGGCAAACCAAATCTAATCAGATCTTACCCAATCTAATCTCCCTGACTACCAATTGTACACCTCTACCATTAACGTGCCTTTTTTACCACACCTTCTATCTTTGGCAATCTTCTTTTTACCTTGTTAGTTGATCTCTTGGTCAAGCACTAAGATTGGTCTTGTTGTTTCCTTCATCTTCTTCAATCTTCTCAATCAATTTGAGTTGGTTCTTAGTTTTCCTTGAGACCTCAAGCCGCACACCTCTGCAATAGCTCTGCAACATGTCTAGTGATTTGTGGGATCTACCATTAATGTCGACCAACTCTGCAACTACCTCGTCAGTGTACAACCCATCTACCACTGCATGCAATTCCACCACTTTGACTCTTCATGTCAGTCTAGATAGGATCACCAATCAAACACTCTACCAGTTCCTCTTTTTTGTTAGTTTACAAACCCTCCCGATTAAACCCTCAAACTGGTCTGTCATTAACCTTCAATGAATTCCATCTTCAATCCAACCCTTCTACTCTGATCAACTCATACCATATCTCAGTCATTTTATCAAGTTGAAAAACCAACACTTCTTCTTCTGTACTGGCATCTCAACATGCCTTCTCAATCAGTCCAATGCATATACCTGATTTCATGCACTCAAGGCATTCCTTCAATTTGCCAGTAGATCTGGTGTGAGCCTTTAAGCACTTGCCTTTACTTCTTCTTCCTTATCTCATAGAACTATGATGCACATAATCCATAATAGGAGTTAAGTTTGACTTACCAATGGAGTGACACCTTGTCTTCTGCATCCTGCAATGTGCTCATGTGACTTCCCTATTTGTGTAGCATATCTTCAAACATGCACATGTGATCTAGTGTGGGCACATTCACTATCACTCATATCTACACATGTTGACTGCATCTTCATCCGGTGGGATTTTTGTTGTTTAGCAACCTCACAACAAACTGGTGACCAGTTCATTCTTCTCCTCTAGTGTTGATGTGATTTAGGTAACATTCTGCCTCTTCATCACAATCAACAACTCAAGCATGTTGGCCATCCTTCTTGTAAACTAGTCATGAGCTTTGTTGGCTGACAACCACTCACTTGCTTGATCTGACTTCTCCATGTCAACACATCATTTACTAGTTGACATCATTTCCTTACTGGTGATATATTGTGCCGGTACCGGTCACCTTACCATTCCATCCACACAAGTCAGGCACTAACTTTTGTACCAGTGACTCCAATGGTCATTCATCCTTACCTTATCCATGTCCTGCAACACAAGGTGATACCAAAGATATCTCAACTTGTACTCCTCCTTGAAAGTGTTGCACATACATCTATCATACGGGTAGTCATTTTATACCAGTTAACATCAATGACAACACAATGCCAACATAAAGGGTGTCAACAATGATTATGTAATTTGAAATTTGGTAGATAAAGGTATGATATTGATTTTTGTAAAAGTTTAGGTGGAAGAGTGTTGTTGTGGAGGTAATTGAAAATTTCAATGTACTAAGGGGAATCAAGACCAATAACACATATAAGCTTAGATGGAGGGATCTCATACATAAGGACTAAGAGATTATCCACTAAAAACTCAAAATGAGTTATATTTTTGTGGCATGCCAATCAAAGAAACAATAGTAGCCATCATACTAGTAGCTTTGTTTTTGTATCTAGGAATATACTCAAAGGTTATTTATGTGAATTTTTTCTTGAAGTCATCCACCATCTATTTGTAAGGCATCAAATTTTCATCTTTTGTCTGATAGCCATTATTAATCACTAAAAATATGAAGTTCTTGATTCCTCCATTAAACTGCAATTCGTAGACTTGTAGTAATTTCCTCATATTCTGTTATATTATTCATACAAGGTAATGGTAGTGTGCATGATTTTGGAATGCAATGTCCTTGTGGTTTGAAAAAAGGGATTACTACACCTACCTCATGTTGTGTGGATGATTCATCAAAGTGGAGTTTCCATAATATTGAATGTTTGACTACTAGGATGGATTTATTTGGAAATTATGAAATCAAAGGATGATCATCTATCATAGGTGCATCTACTAATTGATTTGTAATGACTTGTCCTTTGATAGATTTTCTCTCAACATATTCATTAATAAATTCCCTAATGATCATTACCCATTTGGCCAATCTTCTTGTAAGAGCTTCTTTGCTAAGCAAGTACTTTAGGGGATTGATATTGGCTATGAGCTTTGTTTTGTGAGTAAGCATGTAGTGTTATACTTTCTATGAGCCAAAAAATATGTCAAGACACATACACTAAATAGAATTATATATTATCTCATGTCCCACTAATGTAATAGATATCCCTTTCTTTTTCTTCATAGTCTTTGTGTGCTAAAAGTACCCCCTGTGCTATTGTAGTTATTAATATGTAAAGAAGTAGGGACTTTCCTTTGATTGATGGGAGAAGGATAGGAGGATTCATGATATATTCTTTAAGTATTTGAAAATATTGTTGGCACCCATCATCCCATATGAATTTGATTTCTTTTGTAGCAAATGTGTAAGTGGATGACACTTGTCTACAAGTTGAGCAATGAATCTTTTGATTGATTGTAGCTTCCCTTGCAGTGATTTGAGTTGTCTGATATTCTTTGGTGGATGCATTTCTAAAATAGCTTTTAATTTCACTAGAACAACCTGAATACCTCATTGTGAAACAATGCAACCTATTTGTTTCTGGGAGGTTACACCAAAGACACATTTCTTTGGATTTAATCACACTTTCTACTTTTCTAGTCAAGTTAATAATTTTTCTAGAACATCCAAATGGCTTTCTCTTGTGATCAATTTTCCCAAGTGGTCATCTACATACTCTTCCATCAAAATATGCATGATTTCATAAAAAAGTATGTTCATAGCTCTCTAATATGTAGCATCGGTATTCCTTAGGCCCAAAGAATGGCATTCCAACAAAAAGGCCCCTAAGGACATGTGAAAGTAGTCTTGTATTGGTCCTCAAGTGTGATACTGATTTGATTATAACTAGAGAATCCATCCAAGAGTGATAACATTGTGTGTCCAACTGTAAGATCAATAATTAAGTTTATGTTGGGTAGTGGAAAATCATCGTCAAGACAAGATTTGCTAAAATCTTTGTGTTGGTATTATGGATGACTTTGTCATGTGTTGCATTAGTTTTGTTATTAATGTCAACAATTGTCTTCTTGGAGGTCTATATTTTTGATTTTGCACTATGGTTATATTGGTTTACTGTTGCACCAACACATTGTGGTCCCGACATGGATATTGGCTTATGCACAATCACCAGTATATGTTCACCAGCAGGATATATTGTTCATCGACAGTGATGATGACTTGTTATCATCTGGAGATCATTTGGTTATGTCAAATACATGGATTGGAAGTTTGGATTTGGTGTTTTTCTTATTGGTCTAATCGGCTTGATAGATTTGCCTTTACTAGCAGATAGGTCTAGGCTATGGACTGGTACGTGATGTTTGATTCCAGATCAGAATGATGCATTATGGAGATAGTTTATTGATTGGTTAATATGTTATTGTATTAAGCCGACATGTTGTATCACATGAAGACTTATCTATAATTGATTTAATTGTAATATCATTTAGTGAGCCGACCTCATCATGTGGTCTTAGGTTTTGTATAAATGATTGTAAGATCTCATTTGTGAGATATGATGAAAAAGGTATGAGTGTATATTGAAGAGAAGAGATAAGAAGATCCTTGTGCGAATCAAGGAGACATTATTTGAAGATTAAAGGAAGGTTATTGGCACTAATGTTTAGAGATTAAGCCGGTACTGAATCTAGCATTGCAGATTCTATTTTGTGTAGTACAATATCATTGGATTGAACCATCCAATTGTGTAGTTAGTGTGATTCCTATTATGTGCAGACCCCATTTGTATACACATACTATCTATAGTAGTATCATTTGATTGTGGGTAAGGTTTCCCAACATCATTTTTCCCTTATAGGGTTTCCACATATAAATCTCTGTGTCATGTGTTGTGGATGTTGTTTCTCTTTCTATTTCATGCATTACGTTATATCAGTATTGCTATAACTGTTAATTTGTTTTATCAGGATTTAACTTTAGTTTACTAACACTAAGTTGAAGTTGGAATAATTTGCATTTGGGTTATAATTTATGACAACTGGTTAACAACTGATTCACCCTCGCCCCCTTCTCAGTTGTCCTTCCCTATTCCTAGCACTCTAAAGGTTATACATACTTAAATATAACCATATCATTTTCCTATAGGTACAATATTGGAAATATATTCTGGATAAACAATAGGTCTGATGAAACCAACATCCAGTAAATTCTCAAGCCCAATTTTGAGTAAAAGTGTGATTTTTGGATGCTTTTTTCTCAACTTTTATTTTACTAGTTTTGCACTTGGTGCTACTATTAGATGATGGATGACAAGATCAAAGCTAAATGAGGCATATTGTCATATGACCATGTGAAATTAATTTGTCACTCCTCAAAGAATTTGATAAAATTGTGATGCTCTTGTTATGTGAATGATACTGCAAGATAAATGTTATGTAGATCTTCTTTAGTCCCTAGATTAGTTTGTATTGTCTCTTCCACTAACACAGGTGATCTTTCATGATATAATGTCAATGGGTGTGTGTAAACCCTTCTATCCATTGGCACATCGAAGAGGTTTTCACGATTAGATATGTCCTTTCTTTGTACTTTTTTATCATCTAAAATTGTCATAGTATGGTTTTAATCGAAAGAGCTTTTATTATTTATTTTTATATTTTTCCAAGTGAAAGGCTTGGAACCCTCTCCAAAGTAAGTTGCACTATCAATTTTAATGATGAATCATGCTCTATGGTCTCCAATAGGAAGATCATCTCATGCCACAATCTAAGGTAATCAATGATAGCCTCATCATTTTGGAATGTATCAAGTTGGGGAGGCCATTGTTGCACCTCGTCTATGAGTTAGTCTATGAGTTGAGGGTGGACAAGTGGGAGACCATCAGTTTGATCAACATTGGAAGATGTAAGGGTAAACATGCATGAATCTTTGTATATGTTAGTGTTGTCATCAGGGTCATTGATATTACTCTCCTCATCAATTTCGATTGTGAAAGACATTTGATTGACACTCCTAGGATACTTAACAATGAGAGTTCTCACTTTTTGTGGCTTAGACCTTGAGCTTTGAGACATAGAGGGTTCAAGATCCCAAAAGTTTCAATCCATGCTTGACCACTAGCATTCTTATCTTGTGTTGTTTGGCTTATTGACATTTGTCCAACACTAAACTTTTCTTCAAAAGTAGCCTCACCAAGCTCTCTAAAGGTTTTCTCAAGATCATAGCCACTAGATACTTTAATTGAGCACCATTCCCATTCATTAGAATCTATTGATGCATGATGCTCTGCAACCAATGTATTATCATTAGTGGATCTTGAAGGACCTAGTTGTAATTTTGTTTGAGATCTAAGGCCATGCAACCTCAAGGGTGCATATCCTTGTCTTTTCGTCCATTATTTATTAGGTACTAATTTAGGTTGGATAGGTTCCATGAGTCCTTATTTTTGCAAGGAAAGAGGAAGTTTACCATCATATCCCATTTTTCAATAGCAATTTGAAGCCTTTTCCATGATTCTCAATAGGTATTTTGATGTAAACATGATTTGAAAGTTCCCTTAGGTCCTTAAATAGAATTTTGAAAATGTTTTCCTCTTCTATTTTACTCAATCTAGTAAAGGTTGTGGGATCCCATTTGATAGTAATTATTGTCACAGTTTGTAAAGATTGTGGTCTAACATAAATCTTAGAGGAGTCCATAAGTTGTGTAAGATACATGGATTGTTGCAAACTATATTCTCCCATCTCATTTGTTTTAACTTAGCCATGATCTTAGGTTGTTTAAAAGTAGAAGCATTTAATGACTTGATATTGATATAAGATGATGATTAACTGGCTTCTCAATTGATAGGTATTATAGTTTATGGCTTTGGAAGGGTGTTATTGCAATACATGTATAGATTTGGATCTACGAGAATGGTAACTTCTATTCCATTGTGAAGAAACTTAATGGCATGGATCCAAGGATGACCTAAGAGGAAGTTATATGTGAGATCAAGGTCCAAAACTTGGCAAACCACATCTTGTATTACTGGCACTACTTTTATTGGTAAGATGACTATTCCTTTTGATTAGTGTTCTTCATCATCATATGATTTTATTGTTATCTTTCTCTTTTCAATCTATAGCGTTGTCAGAGAATCCCAGTCCTATAACAACTTTCAAAGTACAAATGTTTAGACATTCTCCTCCATTTATCAAGACTCACTTTATTCAATGTTTATGGACAAAAGTGTCAATATGGAGGGGTGTGTTATGTGGTTGTTGGGGATATGTATCATTTTTCTTAGTGAATGTAATATGATTACCAGAGGAGAAATGTCCAACCATGGCTTGAAATTGATCCATGTTTAGGTTGGTAGGTATGAAACTCTCTTGTAAGGTTTTATCCAAGATATCCTTACATGAAGGGGATATGTATAAAACCTTAAGAAAGGATATGTAAGCTAATGTTTTTCTAAGTTGCTCAACAAGGTCGTATTGGTTAGACGACAGAGATGGTTTAGATATGGTACGTTGTAGAGTGAACATACCTCAACAAGTTGCTTAGTTACATTCAAGGGTTTTGTCCTTAATAGTTATGGTAGTACATGATGGTCTACTATAAAAATGTGGTTAATTGTGTACTCATGAAAGACATTGGTATAATTGGTATTGGAATTAGAATTGGTTTTAGAAGATTTTCCTTTATCATATTTTTGGAAAGGATCGCTAAACACTGTATTTTCTTCATTGGAGGAATGTCCCTCAGCTTCACTCGCTCCATTCTCAATGATATTTTAAATAAGATTCTTAAGCTTATGGCAATTGCTAGTCTTGTGTGCTTTGTTTCAATAATATTTGTAAAATTCATTGTAATTCCACCATGTTGGCTTAAACTTTGGCTCAAAAGGTCGATTCTCTAGTAAAGCAATAAACTTATTATCAACCAATTTTCATAATCCTGACTCAATTATTTCCCCCAAAGGTGTGTATTATGTTTATGTCATAAGCCTTGTTCCCATTTGGGTATTCACTTAATTGCTTGACAATCTGGTTTTGACAAAAATTATAATTTTTTTTTTCCATATTTTCATCCATAACAACATCATTAATGGTATTCTTGTTATTGTTCCAAAAGTGGGGTTTTTCCTTTGTATTACGATCATCTTTGTTCTCTTTGAAAAATTTGATAAGACCTTGCTCAAGAAGAACCTTTTCAACAGATAGAATTTTCTTAGCAACTTCTTCAAATATGGTCATGCATAACTTTCAAACTTCATATCCAATTTCTCTATTTATATTCCATCTAAAAATCCCAACTAATTATTTTTTGTTGAATGTGACAAGAGCAACGTCTAGCCAAACTCCTCCATCTTGGTGAAAATGACAAAAATGATTCTCCATTGCATTGTTTGTTAGTACATAAACTGGTCACTAAAACCTCATGCTCAATATTGTAGGACAAGTGTTGAATAAATTTATCAAGCAAGTCACCCCAAGAAAAAATCCCATGTGGTAATTGCAAAAACCATTCCATGGCTTGTCCCCCTAGGCTGTGAGAGAAGAGGAACATTAAGTAGGAATACTCATGAGTAACCTCTATGTAAGAACTAAAAGTTTCTCTAATATGTTCCTTGGGGTCACCCTTTCCTTTATACTTGTCAAATTTAAGCACATCAAAATTACGAGGAAAGCAGAGCATGACTATAGTCTTGTCAAAAGGATAAGGAAAAATGTCCTAAAGTGTGTAATTATGGAAATGTGTGTGTATACTATCCATTTTCTATTTCATTTTTTTCACTTGTTGTTGCAAATCATTCTTAGGAAGTGTTGTATTCATTTCATCTATCCCTATGTTTGAGTCACTACGTGGAGGAGGAGGGGAAATGAAATAATTATGATGACCACTGGGGGGAGGAATATATCTAGGATATCGAGTGCTAGGTGGAGGAATGTAACTATATGGGTCATAACTATGGTATTAAGCGTAGGGCCTTGGACGAGTGTGAGCATCATGACCATGTTGTTGATTTAAAATGTAAAGAATGGTTTTATAGCATAACCCTGATTATGGCCTTGATGGAAGCATGGCCATGATTATGACCTTGATTTGTATCTTAATATTAGCCTTTGGTATGGTCTTAGATATGCTCATCAAAGGTATCATGAATTAATTGAAGTATTAGTACAAGTATGTCCCTGATTGGTATCTTGATGCTAGTCATTTGTATTTATGTTGGCTATGAAGGTCATTAGTATGATTTTTCTTTAAATTTTGTCAAGTTTGTGTGCAGATAGGAATATCTACTTTTTATAAAATGGATGAAGGTGACTCAAACATGATGATATTTCTATGTCTACATCTACTAGTACCCACATCATCTTGATTCTGATTTTCTTCCATAAGTTGACATATATCAAAATTAAGAGGTAACTAAACACCTTATTGTGTAAGCATCATGAAAGAGAATTGTGGATTCTTGTACAAAATTGTTTCAAACAACTTGTGGAATTTTGAATTGGACAAATAATCTTGAAGTTTTGCTAAGGTTAATGACTCAGAATCTAAATCTTGCACACTACTGTGGCTTTCTTAAGTTTTGGTATTGTAAAATTCTTCATCATAAGCATAAGTATCCATGTCTTGAGATCTTAGAGCTTCTTGACACATCTTCTAATTATTTGGGCTCTAGTTTTAACCATAAAAGGACAAAGGTTTTATTTGGGTGGATGAATGGATGACCCAAGATGATAGTGGAATAAATATGTGATAATGACCAGAATAAAAAAAATTGCCTTGTAAAGGTCCCCAAATGAGGTTCTAAATGATGATAGGATTATGAATATGATAAATAGACACAAATCGATATTGCAAGCAATATATGACTTCCTAAACAATGAAAAATTCCAAGGTAAGTTATCCTAACTCAAGAGACTATAATGGCACCTAAGAAGATAGATATAAGAGGGAGAGTGTTGGCAATTGACACTCATCCAGTAAGAGTTAATGGAATTTTGGGTTGTCATTGATGGAAAGTCACTATCTTAGGGTCAATGGTTTCATTGTTTGGTTAACCAACATTCATTGCACTTAACCGGTATTGGTATTCACATTGCTTTACACCGAGACCGGCACAAACATTCACTGCATCCCAACTAATTCCTAATCCTTGTAACTTGTTTTGATCTCGGTAATGTGTATGTGGAACCTTGTAATGGATAAGACCCAATCAGGAAATCTTTTGGTCTTAATTATTTCTTTTATAGATTTTGTGGTAATGTGTGATGGCCAACATGGTCATTATGATTATGTTTGGATTTCATTATGTTCCGAAAGACAAAATGTTTATATTTATCATTAAAGCTGACATGGTAAAGTAAGAAGGATATTTAAGATCTTTTCAGCAATAGATCATATGGGTTATGCAATGCGAATTATTGGTTGCAAATATTTTCAGTAAGTATTTTCGATTAGAAGCATCTATGTGCAGTTTCATGTGCACAACATTACCGGTAGCAAAACAACTCATAACAGAGCATCACCAAACCGGTATACAGAGAAGTTTATTACAGCATTCATTAGAACTTATCCAGCATGGTTAGATGTAATTTGTAAGTTCATTTTCAGTTGTAAAACATTGTAATATTTTGTAAGTCGGTGAGACTTCTTATTTTGTGTTTGAGCAGTGAGCTCTAGAAAGTTGGCCTTTCTACATGTGCAGACCCTCTCATGTAATATTTGTATACCTTGATCAAGTATATAGATATTGTGGGTATCAGCCCCACCATGGTTTTTCCCTTTGCACATTTTTCCATGTATAAATACTGGTGTTATAGTGTTTCCTTTCTATGTGTTATTTGGTATATGCACTTTAATTTTATTTACTGTTAACCGGTTGATAAGTAATAATTTCAAAACTAAAATTACCGATAGAACACTGATTTACCCCCCCTCTTAGTGTTCTTGGATTCCACCAATTGTTATCAGAGCTTGGTTCCTTGCAAGCAGTTTAACCACTTAAGGAAGATATGGAATTTTGAATCAATGGAAATTAGTCTATAGCAGCTGTATATGGTGAAAGTGGATAAACGACAATATTGAAAGACTAAATGAATTCAACCACAAAACCCTAGAGTAACAACAACAAAGATCCACCATAACATGTGAGAATTACCTAAGATAATGCAAATCAAATAAAATCACAAAGATTATACCATCACATGTCCAATAGGGTTTGGATCTCCATTCTTCCTATCTCCATTGATCTTGCTTGATATATTTGCTCTCAGATTTTATGTATGCACAAGAGCTCAACAAAGAATGGAAATGTGGTTGCAAGTAGGATCGCATATGAAAGTGCAAAGCGTAGTTGGGGCTGAATGCATAGTGAGTTAGTCAGGGTGCATAGATTGATTAGGGCTGATAATGAAGGAAGCATCTCCTTATATAGAAGATACTATAAGAAATGAAGGGATAAGATTGAGAGGTGTAAAAGAGGTCGGCTATGATTAGAGGGTAGGTAAAAGAAATAATAAAATAATGAAAGGGTAGATAGTGTATGAATTAAGAGATGAATGACATGTGTCATAAGTAGAAAAACCTAATGAATTAATTAAATAAATAAAGATTCATTTAATTAACAGAAGAAGTGGGATAAATTAAATAAATAAAAGTATTTATTTAATTTAGGAAAATGACAATTTAAATCAACAAATGTATTTATTTAAATGACAAATAAGGCTAGAAGAGGATAAATGAATTAATTAAATAAATAACGATTTATTTAATTAATAGAAGAATTAGGCTAAAGTAATTAAATAAATAAAAATATTTATTTAATTAGACTGGACAATTTTAGGTGTCTATAGCAGCAACTTCGACTTGCTCTTGAGGATTAGGTTTTGTATTAGGATTAGGTTTACTAGTCAAACCGATTAAACTTTGTCTCTGGTAATACAATTTTGATGGCACATCAGATGGTTAAGGAGGATTGCCATTATGATCTATGTAGTGTAATGTTAAAAAAACTCATCTAACCTACAAAAGATCAAGCAAGACAAGAAGAATACCTTCCAGTATGGCTCCTTCATTATCTATCTGGCTTTTTACTTTTTGGGCACTGTTCCTGATTTTGGAAAGATTCAGTGGGCTTTTGATCACCTAGTAGCCACATAAATTGTAAAAATTTTGGATAAGCAAGGGGACAAGACAAGAAAAGCAAATTTATGGGTGTTTTTCAAGACAATTCAGGAGGGA
Organism: Cryptomeria japonica; assembly: GCF_030272615.1. Taxonomy (NCBI): domain Eukaryota; kingdom Viridiplantae; phylum Streptophyta; class Pinopsida; order Cupressales; family Cupressaceae; genus Cryptomeria; species Cryptomeria japonica. Next base: position 752,048,729 of record NC_081407.1, on the reverse strand, counting down.
ATGAAGAATAGGTCCCAGATTCCCAAATCTATAATAGATAAGTATAAAGATATAATTTGTTTTATGCTTGATAAAGATGAATGTATGATGGAGGTTAGATAACCTAGGACAATCTGGATAATGCCAATGGGTTGTGAGGTTGACTAGGCCAAACTAGATGCCTATGCACAACACCTATTGCAGGTACCGATATATGAGACGGAAGAAAAAACTTGGTACTGCTCAAGAGAAAGGACTCAAAGTTCATTAGGAATAGGTAGCTTTGGCAATCTAGAAGAACATGACAAAGGTAGTAGCATAGACATTGATAAGTGAAGGTCATGACAAGGCTAAAGTTAAGCAGAAAGTTAAAATTTTGGAAGAACAAAGGAAGGAAGAAATGAAGAAGCAGAGGAAAGAGGAAAGGGAAGCTTGAAAAGAAGCTCAAGACACACCCAATGTGATCCCAATTACAATAGAGACTTCCAAACAACCGGAATAACTTTAGCTAAGCCTACTTGTCAAATGCCCGTAGAGCCACCTAAGAATAAGCCAAAGGTGACTTGACAATATATGATTGTTTCTTCTAAGGAAACAAAATCAGATAAGGGTAAGGAGACTGTGGTGGATCTCTCCACCGGCTTGGCAATTGACACTTTTTTCATAGCTAAAGGAAATTTACCACAACTTTCCATCAGTTTTTAAAAACCCTACCACCAAATATCACTAGTAGAGAACATTTTGGTAGTGATAGCTCCTCAAGAATAGGCTACTCAGGAATTGGCTAAGGTAGAGTCAATGGACAAAAAATGATTGAACACAAATTTGAGGTTTTGAACCAGTTAGTCCCAGAATTTCCAGCTCAGGAAGGTGCAAGTTATTCGGGTAAACTAGAAGAAATTATTGATTTTGTCCCTAAGCACTATGTTTCTTTATTGAAAATTTCACTAATAGAGGCTAAAGAAAATTTTGTGGTGGCCCAGGAGCTAACATTTTTTCAAATGATTGAGATGGACAAGGAGAAACTTCAGACTTGCTTGCAGTCCATTGATGTAGCTTTGACTGAAGGAGGTAATGTTTATAGGACATGTCTAGATTCTGATAAACTCACGGACTCCATAGACAAGCAATTGTTTGACTATAGAGAAAAATTAATTCAAATTTCTAGCTCCTACAACCCGAAAGTTAAGTTGACAATCTCTTTGGATGGTACAAATTTGGTAATTATGGATCAAATTTTGGAATTGGGGAAGGATAAGGATAGAATAATAAGGAGAGAAAATGAGCTCTAGAATCTGATTGGTCCCTAGCTTGATAATTTGTTCTATCATAAAACAGAGTGTATTTCTAACTTGCAGAAGGAGGATCCCACTACCTCTGAAGAAATAGAGTATTATACCAATATCTTGAATGGATTCATCTCCAATATTGAATCTCTTAAGCATGGTTGGATAAGTACTTTTCATTTTTGAAGAATTTATATGCAGATGTTTTGAATTTTGTATAGAACCAGCTCATGTTTACAAATGTACGAAATTCTTTGTGGGCATATATTCTCAAGGGGAGCATCAGATGTATATAACGGATTCATGGACAGGTTAGAAGGTCATGGAGATTCAATGGAAAATTCATGGATGGTATCATTTTTCACATGAGTTTTACCGTCAATGCCAAAGGGGGAGATTGCTAGCAATTAACACTCATCTGGTAAGTGTTAATGGAATTTTGGGTTGTCATTGATGGAAACTCACTATCTCAGGGTCAATGGTTTCATTTTTTGGTTAACCGACATTCATTGCACTTACCAGTATTGGTATTCAAATTGCTTTACATTGGCACTGACACTGACATTCACTACATCCCGATTAAGTCCTAATCTCTGTAACTTGTTCTAATCCCAGTAATGTGTATATGGAACCCGATAATGGATAGGACCCAATTAGGAAATCTTTTCATCCTGATTATTTCTTTTATGGATTTTGTGGTAATGTGTGATGGGCAACATGGTCATTAGGATTATGTTTTGGTAGTTGACATGTTTATATTTCTCATTGAAGCTGACATGGTAAAGTTAGAAGGATATTTAAGAAGATATTTTCAGTGATAGATCATATGGGTGATGCAATGTAAATTATTGGTTGTGAATATTTTCAATGAGTATTTTGGTCAGTGATTAGAAGCGTCTATGTGTATTTTCATGTGCACAGCATAACTAGTAGTAGAATAGAGAAGAACAAAGCATTAGCAAACCGATATACAAAGAAGGTTATCAGAGCATTCACCGGAACTTATCCAGCATGGTTAGATGCAATTTATAAGTTCATTTTCAGTTGTAAAACACTTTTTAATATTTTGTAATTCAGTGAGACTTCTTCTTTTGTGTTTGAGCAGTGAGCTCTAGCTAGTTGGCCTATATACATGTGCATACCCTCTCATGTAATATTTGTATACCTTGATCAAGTATATAGATATTGTGGGTATCAGCCCCACCGTGGTTTTTCCCTTTACATAGTTTTCCACGTACAAATACTGGTGTTATGGTATTGCCTTTCTATGTGTTATCTAGTATATGCACTTTAATTTTATTTACAGTTAATCAGTTGATAAGTAATAAGTTCAAAACTAACTTTACTAGTAGGACACTGATTCACACTCCCCCTCTTAGTGTTCTTGGATTCCAATGGAGAGCACCAACTGATAACAAACTTTTTGATTGCAAGATAGTGAGGATAATAAGATGATCTTTTTAAATTTGGCAATGTTGATGTTTTTGAGTGAAAGAAGGTCTAAATGTACTGAAAATGGAAAGACAACAATGGTGATCTAATGGTTGATTGACTAGGAATCCTAAAGAGTAAGCCAAGAAGCTCTTTCAATCTTTGTGACCAAATACATGAAAAGATACTAGATACATGATGATATATGCCACATATGTGCTATAAATATCTAGATACATGATAATAGTGTTGAAATACACATTGTTAATTTTCGCATATGTAGTTTTACAGAACCACGGATGTGACAGTATGTCTGAGATACATGCTAGAAAATCTTAGATACAAAATAGTATGTCTCATATACATGGGCCAAAAAATCAGGCAAACATGGCAACAATGACAAATATATGCTTTTTTAGTGAAATATATGTTTTGTTTAATGTTTGTCCAAATCTAAATGTTGTTTTTAGGTATCAATGTGACCAAATTTGATTTTTTTTTATAAATGTGCCAAGAAAACACTACAAACAAGAGGATGCAATGTTTGTTGTGTGATTAATGATAATAAGGTATGGCCTAGTCTCCTCAAAGCCCAAATTTTCATTGGTCTTATCACAAAAGAAGACACACCAAGCACTTCCTATTCCTAAGTTCAATGTCCAGTGGCAATAAAATTAGGCCCACACTTGGAATCTCCTTCGACTCAAGAGAGGATAGGTAGGGACCTCTAGGATTGGAAGCATAACCCAATCACCCTTTCTTTGGAAAGCTACATATAACTTATGAAAATACATGGATTTCTATGTCATGTCAAGGGTACCATATGGTGAGTAACTTCAAGGTGCAATGCTACACCTTTGCACCAAAAAATCAATCAAAAGGATGGGCCTCTAAAAATAAGATATCTAGTCATTGTTTGAAGGACTCATGTACACAAATTCAATGAAAAGCCACCTAAGACTTTGGTCAACCCCGTGTGACCCTAACAAAAGTCAATTCAACCCCAAATTGACATAGTTGACATATATTCACAAACTAAGCTCTATCTTTCACCTTTTCTTTTTATAGAGCATCTCAAAGAGAAAACTACTTTGGGTTGTTCCCTTTTGGAGTGATCACTTCTTTAAAGGTAGGCTCTCTAAAGAGAAAAAAGAAGATTCTTGTGATTTCTCTTACACCCAAGGTCCATGAAGCCGAGGGGAGAGGGTACTTTTACCAATACTTTGGGGTTCTACAACACAAATTGTGCATGCACACAAGACACTTCAAACAAGAGTTTTTTTTTAATGCACCAAATTAAAATGCGAGCTATTCTATGAAATAAAAAATAAACACCTAACTACCCCTAAAAAATAAAATGGATTAATAGTTTAAAATAATAACCCACAACTTGGAAATATAAATATTAGAGTAAGATAATAATAGCAAATAATACAAGAGGGCCTTCAATGAATGAAAAATGCTCCAAAGAGCTCAAGATACTTGCAAAACCATAGATATAGCTCAAAGAAGGCCAAAAATGTGTAAAGAGTTAGAATAGATGCATCAGAATTAAATCATATACAGAACATAAATAATCATATACATGTCAGAAACAAAAAAATACATGACAAAACAAAAAGTATATAAAAAACAAAACATCCTAAATTAACTTCATACATGTCAAAATAAACTACAAATACACCTAAACCTACCACAGATGTGAAAAAAAAAAAAAACGTGTTAGGAAAAACAATATAGAAGACCAAAAAAGTAGGGATTTATGACATAAACAAGATAATAATCAGCATAGGCACATCATTAATGACTAGAAATGCAATAAGAAATTGGATTCAATAGAAGAAATTGTTAGAGTTATCATGTATTAGCTAATAATTATTTATTTAATTATTAGTCTATTATCCTCTACACTTAAGCTAAACTTAGGCATTTAATAACATTATAGGTATTTAATAATTATTCTAATTATTAAATCCACATTCTCATTTAGGGTTGCACACCTTTTAAGGTTGCACAATCTCCTTTTATAACGATTGTATTGTATTTCCTTTCTCTTCCCTCTCTAAATGATAATTTTTTTCTTCAAAGCCACTATTGCTCTTTTTTCTCCATTCTTCTCTTGTGACAGGTATTTTGCTTGTAGGTGTTCTTGGGATTTCTAAAGTTGTATTTCTAAACTTCTTCATGGTATCAAAGCTTTCATCTGCTGCTACTTGTTCCTGATTTTTCAAAAGATTTTTCGGAGCTTTGAGGGTTTCACATTTAAGAGTTTTTTTCTTTTGGATCTTAGTGTAGCCTTTTTTCTTAGCATTTTGGGCTCAAATGGTCCAAATGGTTGTGCTCAAAGTGCCCAAAAAACCTTATTTCCATATATAGAATTTATCCAATTTGGACAAAGTTGACTTTTGGAGCAATTTTTTTTTGCTCAGGGCAGTACAACCCCCTTCTACACACGGATCCAAATGATTTTCGCAAAATATATATATATATATATATATAATTTTTTTTTGTTAAGAATTTTAATTGCTTACAGGATGTCATGGCTTACAAGTCATTACCACTTCACTGATGTTTTCTAGCCGCTATCGCAGTGGTTCCCTTGGCCACTGTGACCAATGACCTCATCTGCTGTCATTAACGGTCAGCGTAGCTGCTAGCAACTTCCGCTACTACCTAGCGGTTAGCATAACCACCACCTCGGGCACCCTCCTTCGCCACGTCCACTCAGCCGATCCTCCACCTCTGTTTGCCTACGTGCCACCTCCAACATCGCTCTGCGTAGGCACCACCGACTTGCCACCAGCAAGGACGGGTTATTTTCTTTCAAGGCCTATTTGCCCAAGGGGTAGTTTTTCATCATAACTTGGGCAAATAGAGTCATTTTTTGAAACAATTATATCGCCGCTAAGCTATCTTCAATCTCTTTTCAGATCTAGAGGTGAGATTTTCATTATTTTCTATTTTGTACCTATTTTTCACCATCAAAGTTAGAGCTCTTTTTTGCACTTTGGGAGCCATAACTTGGGCAAACAGACTCCTTTTTCAGAAAAAAAATAGGCATTGGAAAGGTATTGGAGAGCCCTATTCATATTTAGGGTTCATTATTTAAGAAATTTTATTAGGTACACAAGATATTGTTTGAAGCATTATTTTTTCTCTTGCCATTCTTTATGGCTTTTAGATTGTACTAGGGTTTGATTTTTCATCTTGTGGGGGGTGTTATTTTCTACTTTCCATAATTTACTTAAAAAAATCATAACACCTCAAACTGAAAAAAAAAAAAATCCCTTTTGCATCCTCTGTCTAGTCTGAAAGATCACTTAATGAAAAAAACACAAGAGCAGGTATAGGTACACATGGAAGATTCTTCAGTTGAACTTCTTACATAATAGAACTATCACCTTTCAAAAGCTCATATGATGAGGCTTCTTAGATCAAAAGGGTTGTGGTCCTGTTTGGATGAGGCTTAGTCTTAGTTGCAGCATCCTTTTGAGATTCTTCACTATGGGAATAAGATGGATGAGGCTATGGGTGTCATCTCCTTACATGTTGTATATAGCTTTCTTTTTCACCTTGATGGTTTGCTCACTCCACAAGATATGTGGTCCAAATTTGATGATCTTTTTGGTACCATGAATAAGTTCAGAGCATTACAGATTGAGGCAAAACTCACTTCCTTGTTACCTAATTCCTTGCCTCACATTGAGGAATTTTTGAACAAGTTTAAAGCAACTAGATCTATCCTCCACAATTGTGGTAAAAATAAGATAGACACAGAGTGTATCTACCTGATTCTCTCTAAGCTTTGAGGTCCCTATCAAATATTTGCTTTTACATTTTATTCTACTATGGATGCCTTGGGTACACATTTCACCATGCCTACATTTGATGTGTTTTGTGATTGCTTGACTCATGAGCAGGCTCACCTCTCTCAATTGGACACTCTTACAAGATCAAAGAACAAAGCATTGGTTGCATAAACATCTAAAGAGAACAAGAAGTAGAAACTGAAGCCTAAGAAGGATTCAACTAGTAGTGAGAGTCCCTCCAAGCCACCACCTAAGTCTGATTCTAAACCAAAGTCCTATCCCAAACAAGAGAAATCTTCTATGTCTGGTGACTCTTCATCCAAGACTAAGAAGAAATCAGAAGAACTTTGTAGTTTTTGTGGCAAAGAAGGACATCCAATTTCCCAATGTTGAAAATGATTAGAGGCTTTAGAGGAAGCCATGCAACAACATCCTATTTCTCCTCCTCAGCCTCCTTCTTCCTCTACTATAGGGGAAGGACATGCTCTTTCTACATGAGATATTACTTCTATATCAACTTGATTTATTGATTCAGGGGCTTCTCACTACATGACACACTCTCAGCAGCTTGTTACCTCACTTGCTCATAGTGATACTTTATAGATTGCAATTGGTGACTTAGCACAACTTTTAGTTTTAGGTTTAGGTATTATTCCATTGACAAGTGGTTGTATTCAGGATGTTGTTCTAGTTCATTGACTAAAATTGGGTTGGTGATGATCATGATCCCAAGAACATTGTTGGCTTCACTGACTGAGATTGTGCAGGTGGTGCTCATGATCGAAAGTCTACTTCTAGCTTCATTTTTTGCCTTGGTTGTGGCCCAATCACATGGTCTTGTGAGAAGTAGTTTGCTATTGTATTATCATCTATAGAGGCTAAGTACCGAGTAGTGGTCTTAGCTAGTTAGGAGGTTTTAAGGCTTCAACAGTTGATGACTACATTTGTGTTCCCTCTTGAGAGTCCCACTGTTCTTTGGTGTGACAATCAGAGTGCCATTTAGATTTACTGCAACCTAGTGGAGCACCAGAGGAATAAACACATTGAGCTTCACATGCACTTCATCAAACAATTGATTCAGGATGGCTTTCTCATCTTGATATTTTGACAAAACCTCCTCTTTGTTTATCAAATTTGTCATTTTGGCTCTGGTAAAATAGTTGAGTTCTCACCACATGATGTGGTTATTAGAGAGCTTCGTGATCTTTATTTGGTTGTGGCTACTGGCAGTGTTGATCCTAACTCTTGGTTATATAGGTTTGGTGGCTTTCAAAGTCCAGATGGTTTAGGTGTTTCTCTTGTAGCACATCTAGATTCAGTGAGTAGACTTTGGCATGAGCATTTTGGCCATGTCAATTACAAATACTTATAGCACATGAGCACACAGGCACTTGTCATTGGGCTCCCTCAGATATCCAGTACTGATGGTGTTTGTTGAGGTTGTGCACTTGGAAAGCATCATCATGATCCTTTTCCTACAGGTAGAGCTACACATGCTAAGGCACCCTTGGATTTGGTACTTAGTGATCTTATGTCATTTCCGACTTCCTCTTTTTCAAGGTCCAAGTATGTGCTCACATTCATTGATGACTTCTCCAGATGTAAACATGTGTACTTTCTTAAGTACAAGTCTGATGTCTTTGATTCATTTCAACTCTTTAAGACATTTCTAGAGAAGTAGTCTAGTCTTTCTATCCGAAGGATACACAAAGATAATGGGAGAAAATATGTGAATTGGGCTTTTACAGATTTTTGCACAGAGCATGGTTTGTAGCATTAGTTATCAGTTCCTCACAATCCTCAGTAGAATAGTGTTGCTAAGAGAAAGAATAGAACACTATGGGAAATGGCCAATTGTATGCTTTAGTCACGTTCAATGCAACCTTCTTTTTGGGTTGAGGCAGTTAATTGTGCCACTTATATTTAGAATCAGATAGCTCACAAGGCATTATGCCAAATGACTCCTGAGGAGGCTTGGTCCCATGTCAAGTCTGATGTTTCATCATTTCAAGTTTTTGGTAGTGAGGCTTGGACATTTATTCCAGATGCTCAGAGGAAAGCCATGTAGAAGAAGAGCCAACCACTCATATTTGTTGGCTACTATGAGGATGTTAAGGCGTATAGGTTGTTTGATCCTAATTCCCAATAGGTCTTTTTTAGAAGGGATGTCCATTTTGATGAGTGCCTTCCTCAGATTGATTCTTCATCACCAGCTTCTCCCTCACTACTTCCTCCTCCCTCTTCATCTTTTGAGGATTGATTATTACTTGAGGATGATGTAGATGATGATCCACCATCTCCACCATCACAGCCACCCACATCTCAGCCTTTTCCCAAGTGGTCCCAGTTTACAGTTGATGTTGCTAGTTCTATGGCAGGTGATCCTTCAGATTCTCATCGTACTTGTGCACAGGCAGCTGGTTCTAGTCTTTTGAGTCATGCCATTTCGGATGATCCTCAGAAATTTTCAAAGGCGAAAGGTCACCCAGAGTGGGATACGGCCATGGATGAGGATTATTCTTCTTTGATGAAGAATCATAATTGGGATCTTTGTGCTCTTCCGAAAGGAAGAAAGTTGGTTTGGTGCAAGTGGGTGTACCATACCAAGTATTCTCTAGATGGTTCAATTAATAAGTACAAGGCTCATCTTGTTGCGAAGGGGTTTTCTCAAGTGGAGGGTATTGATTACTCTGAGACCTTTCCTCCTCTCTCCAAGATGAATTCTATTCACTTTGTACTTTCACTTGAAGCTTCACATAGATGGATAGTTTTTCAGATGGATGTGAAGAGTGCCTTCTTGCATGGAGACCTTCATGAGGATATCTATATGGAGCATCCTCAGGGATTTGTGAAGGATTCCTCTTTGGTTTGTAGACTTCGACATTCATTATACGGTCTCAAATAGGCCCCTTAGGCATGGTATGAGAAGATAGACTCTTTCTTTCTCTCCACACTCTTCACACGTCATTCTGATCCCACAGTTTATATTTAGCGTTTGGGGGATGATATAGTTATCCTTGTACTATATGTTGATGATCTCATCATTACAAGTAGCTTGGCCTCCTTGATTCAGGATATTCAAAAAGCTTTGATGGAGTAGTTTGAGATGATAGATCTTCGACTTTTGCCTTCATCATCAGGATTTGTTGTCGAGACCCAAATTTGCCTTCATCATGTAGTTGCATTTGATTCATGCATTTATTTTTTAAGCTACTCCCTAAGTTCATCTTAAGGGTGGGTGTTAGAGTTATCATGTATTATCCAATAAATATTTATTTAATTATTAGTCTATTATCCTCTACACTTAAGCTAAACTTAGGCATTTAATAATATTATAGGTATTCTAATTATTAAATACACATTCTCATTTAGGGTTGCAAAATCTCGTTATATAAGGATTGCATTGTATTTCTTTTTTGTTTCCATTCTTCTCTTGTGATGGGTATTTTGCTTATAGGTGTTCTTGGGTTCTTTGAAGTTGTATTTCTCTTCTTCTCTTGTGATGGGTATTTTGCTTATAGGTGTTCTTGGGTTCTCTGAAGTTGTATTTCTCTTCTTCTTTAGAAACAAAAACTACTAGAAATATGAAATCATGGTGTGGAAGTCTAAAAACACTAAAAATTCAAAGGTGTTAGAAATAAGGGACAAGATTCTCACCGGGTATGTCAAAATGTATATGTCCAATTTTGAACTGAAATATTGCAAATCCTAGTTCTAACCACAAAACCCTAGATCTATAATGAAATTCAACAACACATCAATTAAGAACCATCAAACATGCAAAATCATAAAATAAATCAAATCATACTTTCACACATCCAAATGAGTTTTATCTTCATTGTTCTCCTATCTCCATTGATCTTATTTTGATATGTTTCTCTCATATTTTTTATGCTTGCACAAGAGCTCAAATGAAGAATGGATATGGTTGTCATGATGTAGACTTCAACATGATGATGTAGGCTAAAGTCAATTAAGTAGAATGTAAGTATGCTCCTAGATTTGATTCATGAAAAGAGAGGGGAGGAAGCATCTTTTATAGAGAGCATCCTAAAAATGAAGGGATGGGATTTAGAGGTGGGATAAATCATTTTTCATTAGTATTGCAACAATAGTATTTTGTTGAATAATGATAAATAATTTATGTAATATCAAGGTAAGCCAAATAATGGTTTAACATAATAGATTGTTGGAAGCCATATGTAGTACAAGCACATAGTGACAAGCCCCTATCTTTATAGAAGTGTTATAAAAGCATTTGTTGTGTAATGATAGATGAGACATGGCAAAAATTTAAAGGTAAGCTAATTCTTGCAAGTTGAATATATCATGATTTTACTAAGTTGATGAATGTTATAGTTGTTAAGGGTGTTCCAACATGAATATATCATGTTAGATTTAATGTGATTGACACACTTGATGTTGAGTTTGTTCAATAGAATAAATATTTGTTAAATATTGATGAAAAAATGATTTGTTTGTAACAAACCTTTTTAATTTGATGGATTAATTTTGAGTTCCATAACCAAATATAATAAAATAATTCTTAACTAATTCTAAAATATACAAAAAGCAATTTCTAATGTAAAGTAAAAAAAGAAAAAACTCTTCAATAAATATTTCCCGGGGAAAATATTTCCACATAATTGTTTAGCGTGCGGGAACATTTCTTTAGTTAAATTTGTTGAATGCAGTGTGAATTGTGCACATTTTTGTCATGGTCTTCCATGTACATCGTCATTTAGTTGAATGACTTTAAGATATAGAAGTGGGATAAAATATGGTCAGCTAAAATTGGAGAGTAGGTAGGTTGGTAATGGGTCAAGATACTACATTTGGACTTTGTTATACGAGTGGCCGGCAGAAACTGAAAAAGAATAGACTTTGTTACATTATTTAGTCGCTAATGTTCCACACATTTATTGACCAGAGTAGACTTATGTTTGGGTCAAGATATACTATCACTATGGACTCTTCAAATATCTTGGTTGTTACAGCGTAGACTTTGTTATACAAAGTGGCCGACAAAAAAATACTTTTTTAACCATTTCACATGCTTTCGTAGCTTTTAAATTCGCAGCATTTGCAATTATTCGAGACTTTGATGAGCGTGATCACTTTGATCACCTCATTCATTATTAATTACTTAAGAAATTTAATACTGATTTACAGCTCTAAATGATTTTTAGTATAATAATTCTTAAATAAATAATTTTAAAGCAAATTTAAATAGTTATTTTAATCAAAATAAAATAAATAATGAAAAATATAAAATAGTTTTTAAATAGTTTTAAAACAAATTAAAAAATCCTTTTGGTAAATAAATTCATGATTGGTATATGAGTGTTTTTAGATAAATGTATTAAAAATGTCTTTACTAGTTTATCATCTAACATGACATTACTTTTATCATGTTTGTAAATTGATTTTCAATATTCTTTTATTTTCAATTTGCAAAACATACTTAAGGGTTCCATAACCCAAAATATTAGCTTGATATGTAGTGCTTCTCGATTCGATTGTGTAAGAGTTTTTTTCCATCAACATTTCAGATCAAACTCTGTGATCCATCATCAGGATGAGAAAGACATCATAAGGAGAAAAGGGATCATTTTTCTCCTTATGATCTCTTTCTCATCTTATTGATGGATCATAGAGTGTGATCCAAAACATTGATGGAATAAAACTCTTACACAATCAAATGTAGAAGCACTGCATATAAATCTCATGGATTGTGGAAAACTACTAGCATTAAAATATTCACTATCAAAATAAATATTCATAGTTTGGCTACTCCAAAAGAAGACAACAAAATAGTATATCAATGAGCTAAAGATAATATCAACATTCTAATTAGAGTCATATAAAATTTATGCTATGTTATATTTTCATTTCTTACTTTGATCCTACATTCTCAAGTCATCAACCACTTCACCATCCTCATCTGATCTAGAGCTAAGACTTCTCCACCTTTGGTTCATCTAAGACACTTCAAATTTCTATTATACGTTCAATTAACTACTTGGCATAGAGCTTACATGCATTGACTATAAAGCACACTTGTGTCCTAGTATACTTTGGATTAATGAGTGTCTAGAATCTTGACTAAGAAGGAACCTCAATCCTAGAAAATTATCATTTATTACTACCATTAACCCACAACAACATTGCGGCTTTATGAGAGAATTTGCAACCACAAAAATTATCCTTTTGGATTCTCATGACTCCAAAATGACCCCTACGAATATTAAATACATATCTAAATTAACTCGATATTGATGGGTTGCTAAAAGAAAAGAATCTGCCAACACCATTTTGACTGCATGACTCAGCACACAACCAATTTAAAACTAAACACTTTCTTCAATCATAAAATGTTGTTTTTTAGTTGTTTTCTTTCAAGTGAATTGAACTAACAACTTTCTTAGATAGGGTAACATTCACAATTAGATCTACAACCATTGGAGAAAGAGTATCAACTACTCTCTTTATTAATGCACTTCCTTTGAATAGATCATATCTTTGGAAATATTCAAGCTTATCGTTGTTAGTTGACAAATCCCAAACAAACCATAGTCCAAAATTGGGACTATAGACAAAACCAGAGAGATCTTGTTCTACCTCCTCCTCTGAATGATATATTCTTCTCTATTCATTTCTAGCAGTATGAAACATTAAGGCAATAACAATATGTCATCTAGGCAACAAGAAGATTCTTTCATCCTTCACCATTTATTTTCCCTATTCTAGAGTTATGTTATCAACATCGAAATAAAACTCCTTTACAACTTCCTCACTAATATTTGTCCAGTAAGATTGTGCCCTTTTATTCCTTTCCTCCATTGCTCTAGTTTCATATTCACCATTCCTCCTTGTTACTTGAAAATTTTGAACTGTTTTGGTTTTAAAAATTCATCATCACTAATGAGTTGATTGCAAGAAAGGGCTCTTATATGCCTAGTAGGATCATCTTCAACCTTCAAGTTTTTTAATGCCCTACTTGGTGGCATAATTGGCACTGTTTCTCTTAATGTTTATCTTGTAGGAGACAATGGACATGAAGGTGGAAATTCTATCGATGGTGCAACCTCCTTCATTGGCACTCCCTCTAGAACACCTTGAGCCTCTTCACAATCAAAACAATTTATCCCCTTCTCCTTCATGTGATGATCTTCTATTTTCACCTTTTTGGTAGGAAGCTCTATATAGAAATCAGGTTGTTTGCCCTTCTTGATCATTTATCAATTTAATAAAGCATTTGTACTGAGAATACATAAATCTCAGATTTATAAATAATCCTTTCATCATGGAAGAATCATGGGGAATTAGCTTCATTGTCCCTTCTGACTTCTTCAGCTCTCATTAGCATGTTCCACTTCTTTCTTCTGTTGTGAACTTGTTCAATTGCCAAGAAATTTCTTATCACGTCTTCATTATACAAAGGCTCATGCTTCAAGTCAAGACCTAAAGAGCTCATGAAACCTTCTGGATTAAAAATTGTATGCCTTTGAAGACTCATCATATATGGATTCAAAATTAAATACAATTGATCCAAGTAATCTTTATTTGCAGCAATGAAATCAACAAACTTACACTATATACGAAACAATGAGGGTTTCCTTGTATTCCTAAAATTGATATTATCCATTTCGCTAAGTAGCCATATAACCTTTAAGAAGGCAATTATCTATGCATGATCCCATACTACTAGGTTACACTTTTTGGCCAAACTTGACTTGTTAAAATCAAAACTTTGCACCTGATCTTTACTTTCTAACATTTATAGCAGCTAAACTACTAAAAATTTGAAGATGATGTAAACTACTGGTTTGTGATGTTTTTCATATATATTCTAAATATATATTTTTTAAAATTGAAATGAATTGTCGATATTGTTATGTAACTTTTAATGACTTAATATTTATAGTAATCATCATTTTTCAGACGTGACATTCATTTCATAGTCTATAACATTTTTTCTACAAAGAAGGGAATTATACTTTTTAAAATATAGATTTGTCACACCAATATCTAGTGGATGGATAGTTTGATAGTTCTGATACTTATTATAAGTATAGATCCAATAGCCAACAAGATGAGAGGGGGGGGAGAATCATACAAACTTAATCATCCATAAAAACATCAGATTCAACCTCGATAACATATACTTTAGTAATATAACCAAAACTGTTAAACATGCAAACTCATAAGCATATAAACATCATAAACCTCATAACACCAGATTTAACATGGAAACCCAAATAGGAAAAAACCACTGTGGGATTTCGGACCCACTAAGAAATACTCTTCTAGAGTATGCTCGGTTAAAAGCAAATTCTGTTAAAGATTACAAACACATTGCTAGATGTGACCTGGTTAAGGGATTTCCCTCAGATCTGTTAGGATCTTCACCTTGTTAGAAGTGACCTTGTTAAAGGATTTCAAACACTCAATTAGAATGTCACCTTGCTAGAGGGTTTTACAAATAAGACTGTTAAGTCTACTCGGTTAAGAGATTTTCTGTCACTTCCACAAAATAACAGTAGTAAAATCTATCTGCAACTTCACATCTAAAATGCTAAAGCGGATTCCTATTTCTTCAATACAATCTAGACATAGAACTAATCTTGCCAATTTGCTAGGCTTCTATACTCTATTATTCAAAATAGGTCTTCAAGCTTCTGTGCTCGGTAATCACTATGTAGCATCCTTGTGCATACATTTGCCCACATATGTTGTTTATCAACAGTTTCCTATTTATAAACAATTAGGTAACCACTTAATCGCCTTGATCACATTTCCCATGATCAATCATAGCCATCAGATCTTCACTCTTGTCTAGGTTCAATCCATCTTTCGATCCGAAAACATTTTACCCCACCTTGGAACTTGCATACATTTCTTGGAACTTGTGCCAGGGTATTGCAGTTCAATCTGAGCTGTAGATCTTCATGTCGACTTTCCTTTGCCTTAGATTCGTTAACAAACTTCATCCACATCTCACCAATCATTTAATCAGTTCCAGCTCATCAGCTTCCTTCATTAAATAATGCATGTAAACATTTAATGTATTCTGTTATAGCTCAGTTACAACTTGGTAACAACTCAGTGAATACTAAACTTCACTCAGTAGACATTCCGCCTTCATTAACCGATAGCGATAACCTTAGGGTTTACCAACTAGGTTCTTTGCTTGATAACATAGTATAGTATTAACCTTTATAATTTACAACATATGTATGATGTTAAAACAATCTAAAACATCATGATCTCATCATTGTCTGACTCGGTACTAGTTGCCCATTGAATACCTTATTCATCATATTCTTTCTGTGTCTTTTACCTCCATCTTTATAATCTTCAAATCATATTTCTCAAGATATGGCAACATAATACTGAATTAGAAAATCAATTTCTTGACATCAATGACAAAATAATAATATCAAGATAGTAAAACAACCTTAATCAGTTATATCCATAATCGTCAACAACTTTCTCAATATCCTTATGAAATGCCAACAATCTCTCATTGTCTGTTATAATGCCAACAATCTCCCCCTTTGGCATTGATGGCAAAACCAATTGATTTGACCTTAAAAGATTCGGATTGCTGTGATTCTGAAATGCTGAAATGCTCTCCCCCATACATTAGACTTCTCCTATTTTCTTTAGTTTTCTTTCTAATCTGTAGTCTTCTCATTAGTCTTCTCCCCTAATATTAGTCTTCTCCCCCTTTGAAAACAATGCCAAAAATTAAAGAACTAAAACATAATTGCTTCCTGTATGAAGTGATTTCCTGTTGTTGTGTATCATTTCATTCTCGGTCAGAGCATTTTGTCTTCAATTCTTGTTCCCTATAATAATTCTTGTACACTTTTAGAAAACATCCTAAACTGTATAAATCAACATCAACTCCCAGAAGATATTCAATAGAGTCATTGGATTGATGCTTTCACCGAACTCGGTCAGTGAGTAGAAGATAGGGGTAGGACCCCTAACTTCCTTTTGAGATATTCAAAAGTGTCCCTTGGTAGTGGCCTGGTGAAGATATCTGCTATTTGTTCCTTTGTGCTAACATACTCCAACACCACTTTCTTTTCTTGAGCTTCTTCTCTAAGATAATGATATTTGATAGAGATGTGCTTTGTCTTAGAGTGCATAACATGATTCTTTGAAATATTAATGGCACTAGTATTATCACAGAATATAGTCACTAGCTTAGTAACTTGCTCATTTATACCTTCCAACAATTGTTTGATCCATGCAATGTTGGTACAATTCAATGCTGAAGTAACGTATTCAGCCTTTGTTGTTGATTGTGAAACACATCCTTGTTTCTTGCTAAGCCAACTCACTAGTCTTTCTCCTAAAAAGAAAGCTACCCCACTTGTGCTTTTTCTGTCATCAATGTTGCCTACCCAATCAACATCAGTATAAACTTTTAAATCAAAATCATTTCCTTTCTGATATACTAAGCCATAATCCTCAGTGCCTTTCAAGTATCTAAAGATTCTTTTGATTGCTGTCATGTGTGTTTCCTTAGGATCTACAGAGAATCTTGCAACTATACCTACTGCATGTGCTATGTCTGGTCTATTGTGAACAACATATTGTAGCTTTCCAATCATGGATCGGTAAAGTGTCTCATCAACAGATGTAGATTCATCATTCTTTGACAATTTATAGTTGGTAGTCATAGGAGTACTTACTGGTTTTGAATCCTCCATTCCAAATTTCTTCAAGATTTCCTTTATGTACTTGGATTGAGTAATGAAAATCTCATTTTTCATTTGCAGTATCTATAAACCTATAAAATACTTTATCTCACTGATTAATGACATCTCAAATTCTTTGCTCATTTCATTTCCAAAGTTCTTGCATAAAGAGTCATTTCCAAAAAATATAATATCATCAACAAATATGGCTGAGATCAGTATTCCATTTTCATCATTCTTCATGTACATGTTGCTATTCTCACTTGTCCTTATAAAACCAATCTTAATCAAATAAGAGTGCAATCTTTCATACCATGCTCTAGGTGCTTGTTTCAAACCATATAAATCTTTGTTCAATTTACATACCTGATCTTTATTATTGTCTTCAACAAATCCTTCAGGTTGTTCAATGAAAACTTCTTCTTCTAATATTCCATTCAGAAATGCAGATTTGACATCCATTTGATATCCCTTGAAGTTCTTGAAAGCAGCATAGGCCAACAATGTTCTTACTCCTTCAACTCTAGCAACAGGTGCAAAAGTTTCACCATAATCAATTCCTTCTTCTTGAGCATAACCTTTGCAAACTAGTCTTGCCTTGTTTTGAATGACCTCTCCTTTTTCATTTAGCTTATTTTTGAAAATCCACTTTGTACCGATTACATTTTTGTCCATCGGTCTTGGGATTTGTGTCCATGTGTCATTCTTCTTGATTTGATCAATCTCTTCTGCCATAGCATTATCCAATCTTCACTGTTAAATGCCTCTTTCACTATTCTCGGTTCAAATTTAGATATCAAACATGTGTTATGTCTCAGTTTGTTCCTTGTCATCACTAGATCATCCTTATCTCCTATAATCTGACTTGGTGCATGATGTCTTCTGACATACTTGGCTAATACAGGCTTGGTAGGCTCTGTATGATCTTCTTCATCGCTGGGTAACTGGATATTTTCTCCATTTTCTTCAACAGTCTGCTCGGTAAGACTTCTCGGTTGAACATAGACAAATTCATCATAATCTTCTGGTTCCTTGGAATTTCCTTCATCATTTCTTTATGCAAATTCACCAATTTTCACATTTGCGCTTTCTACTATTTTGGTAGATGATTTGATCAGACATTTAAATGCTTTGCTTCTAGAATAATAACCTAGAATTGTTCCTTCTTCACTCTTCTGATCAAACTTGCCATTTCTATCATCTTTCTGAACATAGCATCTACTTCCAAAGATTTTAAAATAACTTACATTAGGTTTCTTGTTATACCAGATTTCATATGGTGTCTTCAAAGTACCTTTCTTCAATTGAACTCATTTCAAGGTGTAAACAGCAGTGCTTATTGCTTCTCTCCAAAATGTTTGTGGCACTTTCTTTTCAATCATCAGTGTTCTAGCACAATCCACAATAGATCTATTTCTTCTCTCAGCTATTCCATTCTGTTGTGGAGTTCTCGGTGTAGAGACTTGTCTTTTAATACCATGATCATTGCAAAATAAGTTGAACTCATCAGATGTGAACTCTCCTCCTCTATCTGATCTAAGACATTTCAGTTGTCTTCCTGTTTCATTTTCAACTCTTGCCTTGTACCATTTAAACATTTGAAAAGCTTCTAATTTTTGTTTTAAAAACATTACTGACATCATCCTTGAATAGTCATCCACAAATAATATGAAATATTTATCACCATAATAACTTTGAACTTTCATAGGACCACAAAGATCAGTGTGCAATAGATCTAAAATTCCCTTAGAAGTGTAAGACTTACTTGTAAAGCTTGATATTGTCATCTTACCCATCTGGCATCCTCGGCACATAGCATTCTCAGATTTCTCAAGACTCGGTAGACCTTTTACTCGGTGCTTCTTGCTTATTTTGATCATATTATCAAAATTTACATGACAAAACCTTTTATGCCATAACCAGGTATCATCAATCTTTTCATATAAACACTTATTCTGAGTTGAGTCAAGGTGAAATGTGTTACCTTTTGTTTGTGTCCTGGTAGCATCTAACTTTCCATGCTTGTCATGAACTTTGACAATTCCATTTTGAAATTCTATTCGGTAACCTGTGCTATTTAGCTATGCTACACTCAAAAAATTGTATTTCAAACCTTCAACCCAATAAACATCATTGCATCTTGCATTATCAAGAAGTGTTATAGATCCTTTACCTCTTACCGGACATGGTGCATCATTACCAAATCTTACATAGCCTCCATCATAGACTTCTAACATAACAAACTTGTGTTTATCAGCTGTCATATGATGTGAACATCCACTATCTATGATCCAAAAATTATTTTTACTTATATGAGATAGTAGTGCTTTTTCTTCATACCTTTCTTCATCTGATCCATCTTTGATAGCCACATAAACTACTTCCTCTGTATCAGTCTCATCTGATTTATCATCGTTAGATTCCTCATCAACTATTAGGCATGTCATTCTATCTCTTCTTCTGAAGTCTCGGTGTCCTTTTTAATGATTATATTTTTGTCTATCATCTGGGTAATCTCTCTTTTCATTAGATTCTCTGTCAGGACAGTTAGAAGCCATATGTCCAATTTTATCACAATTGAAACATTTCAAAGGTAGTTTTCCTTTATACTTACCTTTGCCTCTCGGTAACCTTTTGGCTAATAGTGCTTCAAACTCTTCTTGCTTTCTGATTTCCTCATACAGTTTGTGTACTTTTTCCATATTCTTACAAAATCTCTCACTTGCTCCACTATGATCTCCTTCAGAGTATTTATACTTTCTTTCATTGAAATCATTGGATTCATCAAGATGAAAAGAACTAAATGCAGATTCAATTTTATTTACCGAAGATCCATTGTTATCAAAGTTAATTAATTCAAATGCATGTAGCTTACCAATAGTAGCATCTAAAGAAACTGGCATATTCGGTACAGACCTCAATTCATTGATTGCAGAGACTCGGATTGCATAAGCCGGTAGAAGGGTTCTTAACAACTTGTTATATCCTTTTCTTCAATAGTTCCACCTACTCCTTTGATTTGATTGACAATCTCCTTTAGTCTTGTACTATATTGAGTTATGTTCTCACCTTCATTCATCCTCATAGATTCAAGTTGTCCTCTTAGACTATCTACTTTTGCTCTTTGAACATGTTCATCTCCTCCATATACTGATATGAGCTTATCCCACATTGCCTTTGCATCATTGCAGCCTTCTAGATCATTAAACTCTGAGTCGTTCAATGTAGATGTTATTTCAATCATTGCTTGAATGTTTTCTTGTTTTGCCTTTATCTCTTCCTAGGTGCTCAGTGGAGTGAAATCATTCTCCAAAAAATATATAGCATATTCTCCAACTACTAATAGATGTAGCTTCATCCTTTTCTGCCATGTAGAGAAACTTGACTTGTTCAACTTATGTGCATCCCTCTTATACATCTTTGGATCTTTGCCAAAAGTACCTTTAAAATTTTCTTCCGAAGTCCAAAGCTCTGATACCAATTGATAGTTCTGATACTTAATATAAGTATAGATCCAATAGCCAACAAAATGAGAGAGGGGGGGGGGGTGAATCAAACAAACGTAATCATCCATAAAAACATCAAATTCAACCTCAGTAACATATACTTCAGTAATATAACCATAACTGTTAAGCATGCAAACTCAAAAGCATATAAACATCACAAATCTCATAACACCAGATTTAATGTGGAAACCAAAATAAGGAAAAACCACTGTGGGATTTCGGACCCATTAAGAAATATACTCTTCTAGAGTATGCTTGGTTAAAAGAAAATCCTATTAAAGATTACAAGCACATTGCTAGATGTGACCCGATTAAGAGATTTCCCTTAGATCTGTTAGGATCTTCGCCTTGTTAGAAGTGACCTTGTTAAAGTATTTCAAACACTCAATCAGAATTTCACCTTGCTAGAGGGTTTTACAAATAAGACTGTTAAGTCCACTCGGTTAAGAGATTTTCTATCACTTTCACAAAATAATAGTAATAAAATCTATCTGCAACTTCACATCTAAAATGCTAAACAAGATTCCTATTTGTTCAATACAATATAGACATAGAACTAATCTTGTCTATTTGCTGGGCTTCTATACTCTATTATTCAAAACAGGTCTTCAAGCTTCTGTGCTTGGTAATCACTATGTAGCATCCATGTGCATACATTTGCCTACATACATTGTTTATCAATGGTTTCCTATTTATAAACAATTAGGTAACCGCTTAATCTCCTTGATTACATTTCCAATGATCAATCATAGCCATCAGATCTTCAATCTTGTCTAGGTTCAATGTATCTTTCGATCTGAAAACATTTTACCCCACCTTGGAACTTGCATACATTTCTTGGAACTTGTGCCAGGGTATTGTAGTTCAATCTGAGCTATAGATCTTCATGCCGACTTTCCTTTGCCTTAGATTTGTTAACAAACTACATCCACGACTCACCAATCATTTAATCAGTTCTAGCTCATCATCTTCCTTCATTAAATAATGTATATAAAAATTTAATACATTCTGTTATAGCTCAGTTACAACTTGGTAACAACTCCGTGAATACTAAACTTCACTCGGTAGACATTCCGCCTTCATTAACCGATAGTGATAACCTTAAGGTTTACCAACTAGGCTCTTTGCTTGATAACATAGTATAGTATTAACCTTTATAATTTACAACATATGTATGATGTTAAAACAATCTAAAACATCATGATCTCATCATTGTCTGACTCAGTACTAGTTGCCCATTGAATACCTTATTCATCCCCTTATTCATCATATTCTTTCTATGTCTTTTACCGACATCTTTATAATCTTCAAATCATACTTCTCAAGATATGGCAACATCATACTGAATTAGAAAATAAATTTCTTGACATCAATGACAAAATAATAATATCAAGACAGTAAAACAACCTTAATCAGTTATATCCATAATCATCAACAACCTTCTCAATATCCTTATGAAATGCCAACAATCTCTCATTGTCTGTTATAATGCCAACATAGTTTTTTCATAATTTATTATGAAATATATATTTTTAATTTAATTTTTGAAGTCAAAGTAATTGTAATTTTGACAGAGGTGTATTTCATGATGCATAACCCTTTTTGTATGCATTTCATTTAACTTTTTCTTTTTGTGTTGAAATGAGGATATCAATACCTATGGAAAAGATATTTTTTCCCATTTTTTCCCTATTATTCAAGTTTCCACTTGTGAAACACAATCCTTAATGTTCAATGAAAAAACCTACATTGATAAGAAATAAAACATAAATATATTAATGAAATTAAATATATTAAAAATTATACTATTTGGAAGGCTTATCATAAGAATAGCCTTATTATATAATATAGAATAATTCAAGCATCTTGGATGAACTTCCACCAAGTTAAGGTTGCCCCTCTCAACCTTGATTTTTCTACTTTAACCTTTTGTGCTTCAGTTATTCCATCACATTCAAAATGGTTTTCCAGGCCTTCAATCCATTCTATAAGAGCATTTGGATCCATCTTTCCACTAAAAAGAGCCACTCCCTCTAAGGTTCTACCACTCATGGCTCTCAAAGCCTTCAAAAATGGTTCTTGCTCAAGAACAGGGTCAGGTATGGGAACCTCATCTTCTATTGCCACCATTTTTTCCCTTATCTCCAACCTTATCATGGACTTCTTCAGTCTTAACTTCAACTTCAACTAGTTTTGTTGCTAGCTGCTCCAACCCCTCTCTGAGTGCTCTATTTTCTTCTTCTTGGTCTTCGACCTTCTTGGATAACTCAGCATTAGTCACCATGTTTTATTCTAAGGATTCTATTGATCCTAAGTCAACTTTTTTTCTCTTTTCACCTGAATCTTACTCAGGCTCTTATACAACTATGATAGGGAGATTGAGTGAGAAGTTACTCAATAAGCCTAAATTGGTTTAATTTGTCAAGTGGACCCAAGGATATGATTTTTATTTTTTGTTCAACTAGTGTTTGGCAACATCAAACTTCAACACCCACACCTATCTTCAAACAACCACCGTATTGTGTGTTATACAACTTTGTTCTAGCTTGCTTCCTTAATGTTACTCAAATCCTCCACCATAGGTCCACACCCCAAGTTGATGTCTTAACTATCATTATTGATTGGATTAGGATCATTGTGAGTATTTAAAATTTCCTTCAAGAGTTTGGAAGGTTCTAGCTTCATTTAGGCAATCGGGTTCAACTTTTTGTTAAAATAGGGCTAGAAAGGCTACTAGCCCGTGGAGGCCTAATTGGGTGATTTTTTCTTGTATAGTGAAACGTTGGCCAAAACAACCATAAAACCTGACTTGGGAGGTATCAACAAGGTCTATACTCAAGTATTTTTGGGGTTTTAGCTCCTGAGAGGATGGTATAACGACTGTCCATATTTTTAGGCAATAATGTAGGGTTTTGAGAGGGTTTTGCTCATGTAACAAAGGGAGTCACTTCTAAACCATAAAACAAGCTTATAAATTCTTTTATAACCTCTACCCCAACATTTATAACACTTCCCCAACTCTTCCTTGCATGACATTATAACAAACACTTGCTATGCAAACTGAAAAAGGTAGAAAAATGACTGTTTTGAGCATTGTCACTGCTAATTCCCTATTTTTGCTGCACTTTGAAGGGTTATAAATTCATAATTAACTTAACCAAAGAATGTAACAATATTAAAACACTTTTTCAGCACTTTTCACAAGATATAAAGCATGAATATGTTGATTTATCAACTTTGGATGCAAAAGACATTAAATTCCCCAAAACTGGGTACTTGTTGCCAACCACAATTCCACACATTGGCAAGATGTAATACACATTGTTTGGAGCTCTAAATACATCTAAAACTCCAAGGAGACTAGGGAAGACCTTTCCTTAAGTTTTTTCACTCAATTGACGTCTGAGCACAAACTTATTTGAGTCTTTTTCAAATTTACTAGACAAGTCCATCTCCAACTTGCCTAGCATGAACTCAAAAACACTTCCTTTGCACAACCCTGGCCAAAAGATGAATTATTTACACTGTACATGAGAAATAAAACTTTTCTAAGTCCATCCATGGGATCCCAACCTAGAATTAGACAAGTTGATGCATTTTGGAGGCCAAAACCCTTAACAAGTCAACTAAAGAGCAAAAAAGAAACAATTTTACAAAACCAACTTCCAAATGCACAACCTGGAAAGAAATTACATAAAGTGCCTTAAATATATACCAAGATAACTATCCAAAAGTTACAGTGTGGAAATGATGAGGTACAGTACGGACTGCCTTACAAATGAGGCTCAAAACATGAGAAAAAATAGAAAATTGTTGCCCTTTTGATTAATTTTGATAGAAAGTACAAAAGCCAACCCTATACAAAGAAGAGGGAGGAATATATATATATATAATTTTAAATTATTTATCAACTCCTATATAGACATAAGGCATTTTTTTGTCTTCTTTTTACAAAAAGTGTCCAAAATGACAACTTTTACAAGCAAAAATGACATCTTTTGTTGCTCCAAGTAGCATTTTAGCAACCTAACACAACCAACCTTCCCAAATCACCTATAAATAATTAAAAAAACTTTCTAAACATGTTTCAATTCTTTCCAAAGCATAGCTAATCCTATAGGGCAATTTTGCACTTTTTAGCCTTATTTGGCCTAGAAGCACAAAATTGACAATTTCAAGCCCTAAGAAGCAAAACTTGATCTCTCAAGAACAAAATAAGATCAACCACTTATGAAATGACTAGACACAACCTATGACAACATTTCAAAACTAACAAGACACTTAAGCATGAAAAATACCAAAAATGGAGAGTGAAGCATGACTAGGTGCTCCTGCACCAATTAATGAAATTAAATATATTAAAAATTATATTATTTGGAAAGATTATAATAAGGAATACACACTTCAAAAATAATTTTTTAAATGAATTCATTTGACCACTCAAAAGTTATTGTAAAAGTGGTTTTTTATCAGCATTTTGATTGGTGCAAAGGAGACTCCATTGCAGGTATGATTTAACAGTAGAGAGGTTCTATTCAAGGGATTTTAATTTAAGAGGATTTGATATAACTCTCTTCACTTTATTACTTCAAATTAGACCTCTCAATGCTTAATTAATTATATATTTTTTTTAAATGTATGGTTTTAACAATAATTAGGGTGTACCAAAAAGTCTAACCCAATATTGTGGGATCTCCCCTATGGCACACACTTTGGCGACACATGAGGTTGCACTGTATTGCAATAAACACTAATTGCAATAGTATTTAAATAAATATACTAATCTTCCTAGCTATGTGAAACCCCTAGATCCTTCCTACTTTCTATAGGTTTGAGGAAGCCCATCACATCCCTTGTTATTCTCTCTTCAGAAAATACATAGTATCATAACACATTTTGTACAAAAAATTCTCAAAGGTGACAAAATTTAACTTGACATTATGCCTATCTAAAATGTGGGTTCAGCATTGGACTAGCAACTCTCTATCTTAATTATCAAACATTCTGAGTGGAAGATCACTGTCCATAGTTTCTTTCCACTCCAAAAGACAATGTCATAGAATAGAGAGTACCATTTGACATCAAATTTCTCTATATTGTCCTTAACCTTGTATCTTCTTGTCCAAGTGTTTTTCAAAATAAGATTTTTATTCATCATCACATCCTAGATCTTGGCAATCACACACAACATGTCTATGCGCATGGAGTCCTTTGCATCTTTGCCTAGAACCTAATAGAGAGTGTAGTATGTCCTCATAAAGTAGTATTAAAAGGTGTCCAAGGAGAAAATATCCTTCTCAAATTATGAAATATGAATAGGGTATTTGAACAAGCTCTTCCACTCAAATCTAGGGATTGAATTTTTTCTACATAAATCATTATGCACTTTGTAATTTTCTTTAATCTTGTTCAAATCAATTATAGCTAGCTTTGTCCTATGCAAGCCAAATGCATATGATATGATGATCTTGTTAATGTGTAATCTATTGACCACTTGCAGTTATCACTACCATTCTCCCAATGTCATACCTCTATCCCAAAATTCTCAAGAATTCTATATCAACAAATGCATTAGGGCCTACAATCTTGCAAAGACCAAGATCCCGTCCATTTCTTGTGGCAATCTTTGAGATCCTCTTTTAATGCTAGTGTTGAAATAGGTCTGACCTAGGCTTTGAAACCCTTGCACCTCTAACACCATGTAGATCATCCAAGAATGTATATTTTATAAGTCTTGGCCCACACACTAGTAAAGGAGTTCTCTTACGTTTCAATTACTCAATGAAATTATCATTCACCTTTCTGAAAGGCTTCTTACTCATTTTCACTAGTTAGGGTTTATTCTTTACAACTACGGTTTCACAAAATTCACTTCCAATACTACTAAACTTTCTTATTATCCCATTATTTTGAACAAGGATGCAATTTTGAACAAAATTACAAAAATGAACTTAAAAATGATTCTCTTACTAGTTAAAATACATTCGCTTCAATGTTACCTACAAAACCCTAATCTTGTCTGTAACTTCCTTTAGAGCTTAAAAGAGAATGCTCTGACAAGTTCACATGATTAAGTATAAACAAAATATCTTGATGAATCTTTAAATGTCTTTCAATAGCTATCGACTTCAACTACTATAGTTACTTCACTATTACTTATTTCATGTGCGAGTAGACATTCACATTTGTAACTATTTATTAGTTTGAACCTGCATAATTGATCTAGAATGATCACACAGAAATAGATTAGTACCAAGATTAAAATATCAATCCTTTAACAATGTTAATTAAGATTTCCTTTTGCAAGATCCACTTGGATGCATATAATAGTGTGATGGCGGCGGCGTGACTAGATTCTTACAACTTTGGCTCCGCAATGCCATGGTCCAATATAAACACACCAACATGATCCACTATGTCTCTAACTTGTCATGAGCCCATCAAAGACCAGATAGTATTTTTTCTCACCGAAAAGATGTCAAAATTTATGACCATTAATGTTCAAGGTGGTACCAATGTAATTCATAAAATATCTAAGGCTTATGATGAGATACAGTTACTCAGCTTATTGTTAAAAAAAAATTCACATATCATATATGTCAGTTTTTCAATCTACCAATCTTACAAGTAGTACACAAATACACTTCTCTTTTCACATGGGTGCCTATTTATCTCATCATGTTAATGGATTAGTATAATCATAATGGAGCCACTTGAGGTAGTGGTATCTACCATGTACATAATTCAAGTAGGAGTTTTTTGACTCTGTGTTTACTTGGATCTTATATTTTGTGTTTGGTTTATGTATACTATATAAAGTTAGTCTCTTTTGTTGGCTCCACTTGACTTTATTGCCCAAATAATAAAGAATCGATCCATTACAAAGATTCTAGGTCCATCCTATGTCCCTTATGATTCTTGTCCTTAGTGAGAGCGAGTTGATAGCCTTATTTTACAACTTGAAATTTTTTAAACAATCATGTCAAACTCATCAAGCTAACAACCTCCTAGCTAATAATATCTTCAATCATTCATGAATGTTGGAAATCCTATCATCTTGAAGCATAACTATCATTATTTCAACTAAATTCCCTCAAGAGTATGTTATTTGTGAGGATCCCACAAGCCATATTCAAATGTTCCTTCCAAATACTTGAATACCCTTTTTACTGCTACCATGTGTGTCTCCTTAGGATATTTTTGAAATCTAGCAACCAATCCAACATCATGTGCAATGTTGGGTCTACTATGAACAACATAATGCAACTTTCCAATCATATACCTGTATTATTTTCATCAAGAGATGATGAATCATCTTGTTTTGACAATTTACAACCTGTCACCATCGGAGTACCAATCAGTTTACAATCTTCCATGCCAAAAAAATTCAAAACTTCTTTTATATACTTAGTCTAACAGATAAATATTCCATTCTCCAGTTGTTGAATCTATAAACCAATGAAGAATTTTATCTCACCAATAAGAGATATCTCAAATTATTTCTTCATTTCATCTCCAAAAGACATACACATGTCATCATCTCCACCAAATCTTATATCAACAAAACCTTGAGCAATTAATATTTTGTCTCCATCAGTCTTCAAACATATCTTATTATCCTCACTAGTTCTCTGGCATCCTATCTTGATAAAATGTACATGAAATCTTTCAAACCATGCTCTCGGAGCTTCCTTCAATCCATATAATTCCTTGTGTAGTTTGCAAACCATATTTTCATCTTCAGTCAATGAAAAACCATCTGGTTGTTCTATATGCATTTCTTCTTCCAGGATACCATTCAAAAAAGTTGATTTAACATCCATCTGATATACCTTCAATCCCTTAAACGCAACAAAGGAAACATTATAACTTCTTTAAGTCTTGCCACCAGTGCAAAGGTTTCACCATAGTCTTCACCTTCTTCTTGTACATACCATTTGCAAACCAACCTTGTCTTGTTTATTACAACTTTACCATCTTCATTAAGTTTATTCTTGAAAACCCATTTTGTCCCAATAACATTTTTATCTTCTACTCTAGGAACAAGAGACCATGTATTGTTCTTGTTTGTCTGGTGAAGTTCTTCATTCATTGCATTTAACTAGTCTTCGTCTTTCAAAGCTTCTCTAATAGTCTTTGGCTCAATAGTTGAAATTAGGCATGAATTCTGTCTTATTTTTCTTGTTGTCTTCACATGAGCATTCTTATCTCCTATAATCTAGTCTTTTAAATGATTTAGCTTTACATATATTGGGATTACTAGTTCTGGTGCAATGCTTTATACTTCATGTTCATCATCCTCTTCATCACGTACCGGTTGAGCTCCTATTTTTAAACTATTCTGCTCATTTTCCTTCTATACTTCCGGTTCAATATACACAAGTTTTTGTTCATCATCATCGGGTTCAAATTTGTTGGAATGATCAGGTTATTCAAAAAATTCATCAATTTTGACATTTACACTCTCGACTATTTACTTTGTCCTTTTATTATAACATTTATATGATTTACTCTTTGTATAATATCCAAGAAATATCCCTTCATCAATCTTTGCATCAAACTTTCCAGTAAAATCATCTCTCTTAATAAAACATCTACTACCAAAAACTTTAAAGTAGCTCGCATTAGGAATCTTACCATGCCAAAGGTTATAAGGTATTTTGTCATTTCCTTTCTTTACAAGAACCTGGTTCAAAGTATAAACAACAGTGCTAACTGCCTCTCTCCAAAACATCTTTGGAACATCACCTTGTATCAGCATTGTTCTAGCAGCTTCCGCTATATTTCTGTTACTTCTCTATGCAACGTCGTTCTATTGTGGAGTCCTAGGTGTTGGCATCTATCTCTTTATTCCATGTTCTTCACAATACCTAGTGAACTCGTCAGAAGTAAATTCTCCACCTCGGTTAGATCTTAAGCACTTGTAATTCTTGACAGTTTCCTTCTCAACTAGGGCTTTAAAGATCTTGAATTTGCTAAACGCCTCTGATTTCTCATTCAAGAAAGTTACCCACATCATCTTTGAAAAGTCATCAATGAAAATCATAAAATACTTATCACCGAAGAAACTTCTAGTTCTCATAGGACCACATAGATCAGTATGGACTAAAGCAAGAATATGCTTTGAAGAAAATGATTTACTCTTAAAAGATGTAGAAGTCATCTTACCCATCTAAAAAGCTTTGCATAACACATTATTTGTTTTAACAAGTTGGGGCATACCTCTCACCATACTTAATTTTCTAACCTTTATCAAGTTATCAAAGTTGACATGACAAAACCTTTTGTGCCACAATCAACTATCTTCAATTTTCGCCATTAAACAACTACTCAGATTAGCATTCAGATGAAAAAGATTGCATCTACTCTATTTACTAGTAGCTATCAAATCTCCTTTGCATCCCATAATCTTGCACACTCTATTTTAAACTCAAGGGCATAGCCTTTATCATTTAATTGTCCAAAACTCAACATGTTATGTTTTAAACCTTCTACCCAATAAACATCATCTACATTACTCTTACCATTAAGTGAAATAGATCCTTTACCTTTTACCATGTAGAGTGAGTTATTACCAAATCTTACCACACTGCTATCAAACTCTTCAAGAGATATGAATTTGTTCCTGTCACTAATCACGTGATATGAACAACCACTATCTATTATCCACTCATCACTAGAGTCAATATGAGATACCAAGGCCTTTTCATTAGTCAGATCTTCCTTCACAACAACAAAGATAATTTCCTCATTGTCATCTTCTTGAGATTCCTCATCTATCACACATTCATCCATTGTAACATAACACTATTTCTTTCCTTTTCCTTTGAATTTCTTAAAGTTTTCCTTTTTATCAATATTAGGGAAGTTTGCATCTATGTGTCCAGTCTTATTGAACTAAAAATACTTCAGAGGAAGTTTACCTTTGTAGTTACCGATGCCTCTAGGAAATATTTTAGCCAATAGTGCCTTAAGTTCCATTAGATGTTCTTCATCATCACCATCTCCTCTACTACCGCCATGACTAGATTTGCAATCATGATTGTGACATACTTCTCTCCCTTTCCTCACAGGTGTATCGGTTACAGATGCCTTAAAGGCTGATTCAAACGCCCTCGAAACACTATTATCAAAACTATTTAATTCAAGTACAGTCAGTTTATCAATAAGAGAATCAATAGTGACCTTATCACTACTTACTGGCCTTAATTATTTAATGGAAAAAGCTCTTATAGAATAGGTAGGTAAAAGAGTTCTTAACATCTTAGTTACAACAATGTCATCTTCAATTTTACCTCAAGTACTTATAATAACACCAATATATTCCTTAATTCTTTGTCCATACTGAACTATATTTTCTCCTTCAACCATACTCATGTCATCAAATTTACCTTTAAGACTTTATTCATTAGCTTTCTAAACATGTTTGCCTCCACCATAAATTAGTACTAATTTCTCCCATACTTCTTGTGTAGTTTCTAATCCATGTACATCGATGTATTCAATATCAGATAAGGTACTTAAAATCGCCTCTAATGCTTGGATGTTCTCTTTTTGTTCTTTAAGTTGATCAGGAGTCAAAGAGCCGATAGGAGCCACATACATGGTAGTTACATGTTGCCAATACTGATATCCCATTCCTTTAATATGTATCTTCATCCGATCTCTCCATATCCACTATTTATTGTTAGTGAACATAGGACCCTCTTTCTTCAGATATTTTCCTCAAGCGGTTAATCTTCTACACATAGAGGACCACAACTCTAATACCAATTTTTATTTGTGAGGATCTAGTAATTAATGAGAGGGGGGTGAATTAGTAATTACAATAAACTTTAAAACTTTACAATGAACAAAAACTCTTTTCAAAACAACTCATAAACAATACTGGTAATAGCCAAATCCATACTACAAATCAGATTTATCAAACTGCTCATTTAAGTGTTCATCAATATGCATGTAATAGAAAGATATCAACTCAACACATAAGAAATCAATAAACACATGAACACTAGGATATTCACATGGAAACCCAAATGGGAAAAATCATAGTGGGAATCGGTACCTACAAGAATTTGCACTCTTTCGGAATGAGCCCTCGTAGGATCTTAGCCCATTTAGAAGCTTTATAAATATGCCCGGCTAGGAGAAGACCCTATTAAGAGTCCCCCAATTAAGGGATTTACCTGAGCCCTGTTAGGATCTTTACTTTGTTAAGAGTAACCTTGTGAAAGGATTTAGAACCCAAGCTAATGAGTCACTTGGTGAAGGGATTTATACAATTAGGCCTATCAGGACCTACCTGGTTAATGGATTTTGAGTCTGTTGCAATTGTTAGGGAACAATAGATATATGATCTAGAAATAGTAGTCTTTGCTTGTTTGTTCAGATCCACTATAGCTCCAATTTGCTTCTCTCATGCAGACATACACACTGTTTTGGCCACACACTCTTCTTTGATCACCGACATAGTAAATCATCATAGACTTACCCTAAATAGACTTTACAAATTAGTCAATTACAAAACCCTAACCTCATACTAAGATTTATATTATAGATCGTGACAGATTTTTACAAATCATTATAGCTCATCATATGGATCAGTAAAACAAATTAGAAATCAATTATAGCCTTTGAATGAGCATAAATCATCACTGCACTTTGATCTGATAAGCAATCAATCCCTTAAAACATTCTTCTATGTTCTTCACTATTTCCTAAGAGATTCCAACTTCAATCGTGCCAAAACATCATTTAAACATTTCACACGGTTTCAGCCACATCATCACCAACTTACAAACATAATGTGATACATCGTCAAACTCAAAATCATTACCAGTTATAAGATTTCAATACCAGTTCTTAAACCCTACTAGAACCCTAGAGAAAATACATCATTCAATTACAAACATGACTTTGGGTAGCCAAAACATGATGCGGCTCTATTCATAACCTCATTACAATGTCTCAAACACATATTCCAAACCACAACACCAAATTGATCATCAATCTCGAGATCCAATTACTTAAGCATAACATTGTTTCTCATTTACTGATTAAAGTCCTATTTGCCAGTTTATTGTCAAATTCATTCCATAGCTTTTCAGTCAATCATAGATGACATAGATAACATGATAAAATAATCTAACCATCGTTTCCATTAATGACAACACAAACTGATCATCAAGTCATCAAACAACATCTCAACTATATCATCACCAATAGTCCTTATACTGGCTCATCAATAACATCAATAGTTATGCCAATATGCCAACAAAGTAGTCGTATAATGCATAAAATCATGAATATGATTAAATCTTGAAATGTATGCATGATGATACAAAATTATTTTGCAAGGATATTCCTAATAGAATTTCACGTAATGTGGTAAATTTTTAGCTCAAAAGCTCTCTTGATTGATGAGATATTAAAATCAATCTTTCGTCAATCAAATTGTAGAAGTGATAAAATCAAATGTTTTATTTATTTTAAATGGAATCAATTTCTGCAATTTGTTATTGTGGTTTTATAAGCACTGTGACAAAGTTTCATGATAAAATATAGTTCTAGTAAAAAGTTATGTATGTTTTTTTATTCATCGAATGCACAGGTTTGATAGAAGGTTCTCTAAAGAAATCATAAGATTATAAAATTATATTATAATCTTTGAGAACTTAAAATTTCTATATATTGATTGCACCAAATATCCTAATGAAGGTTGTCAAAATCCCAAGTTATTATTTTGCATGGCTTGTAAGTTATGAACAATAGTAGAAATGCTAACAAAACTCATGTTCAAAGAAAAGAAAATCAACAAAAACAAAAAAGAGGACAACTTTTAAAACCAATCTTGAAGTAGCCATCATTGGTTAAAATACCAACAACGAAGGATAATTAGAAAGTTCTAAAATTTGATAACTTTCCTTAAGTTGGAGACACTAGTTGTATAGTCTTCATTAAATGCCAATAACAAGGGAAAAGTAATTCCTACCAGCCTAGGGTTAAGTTGGATAAAGGATAAAAGAAATAGATACAATTAATTCATAACATGCATGAAATTTCCTACATGGAGCCTTTTGCAATAGAAATATGAATAGAAGGTTGGTCCATATGTTAACCATGTTGGAAAATCGGTTTTTCTTAAGCCTTAGTACCTCTCCCTACAATCCCATCTCACACTTGTAAAAATAATTTATAGGTGACTTCAAATTTATGTAGTGGTAAACAAATATAATGTCAACAAATATTTTCATTTGAGTTGCGTGTGTAGCAACAAAAGGGGAAGTTTACTCTTTGAGTGATTTAGAGGAATGTTTTAAAGTCAAATTTTCAACAGTAGCTATGTGCATGATTTTCTAGTGAGTAGTTTGCTCAAGGTATTATTAGCTCAAAGTGAGAAATTTGTGAGTGAGCTAAGTGTAACTCTAGGTTTCTTAGTATTTGTGAGTAGCTCCAAAATCTTGCAATCAAATTTGTAATCATAGTTTGTAGTTTTATGTTTCTAAGTTTAGTTTTTACTTTGTAAAACTTATTTTTAGTTATTAATTGGATGCAAGAAAGAACTTGTATATTTATAGCCTTTTTGTATTCGGTTGTGCATTTTCAGTGATTGGAAAGTAAGAAACAACCTTAGAGGTTTACAACTTTAGTATCAAAGAATTTATGTTTCCTAGATTTAGGGACTCTAATATCTTTACATGGTATCAAAGCCATTTAGACCTTAATATTTTTGAGTTTGGGCATATGTTTTCTAGGTGTTGAAGTTTATTTTGAAGGAGACATTACAAAAAATAAGAAAAGAGATAGAAGTAACCACCATCCTTCAAAGGAAAATTTTATGGTGTGTAGGAAATTAATATGAAGACCATAATCCTAGAAAATGATTTCTGGATACAACTAGCCCATCTTATTTTGTAGCCCTTACAAATATTCAAAAGACCTAGTTGATGGAGACAAGGAGGAAAGATGAAAAAGCCCTTATTTTAATTGAGGTATCCTTGAAAGAAGCAATATTTACCAGAATAGAAGTAACTAACTATGCAAAGGAAGCTCAGGAAATCCTACAAAGAAGATATAAAGGGACTGACAAAGTCATACTAGTGAAGCTCCAAATTCTTCAAAGATATTTTGAGACTACAAATGAAGGATGTTGACTCTATTTTAGATTTATACACAAGTCTCTACTTTATTAAACCAATTGAGTAAAAATGGTGAAACCTTGTAAAAGTTAAGGATTATGTAGAGGATCCTCTAATTTTTTCCTTCTAATTTTGATGCAATCATCATTTCTATTGAAGATGTAAAGCACCTCTCTACTTTGATAGTGGATGGGTTGATGAGTTCTTTTAAAACCCATGAGAAGCACCTAACTAGGTCTACAACTTCTTATTAAGAGCAAGCAATTAAATCTAAGGCCATTGCAAGAGGCAAGGGGAGAAGAAACAATGGTGGCATAGTTTAAAGGGTAGACATCATGGAAAGTTAAAACAAGGAAATAATAGAGGGGACAACTTGAGAAAAGCATGTAGACATGAGGGAGTGAATTTCTCTTAGACTAGCTCTAGACAAGGAAAGAAGAATAAAAGTTTGAATCAAAGGTATGCAAAAAGAAATGTTGAATGTTATTACTATCATAAGTTTGGCCATTATGAAAGTCAGTGCTAGAAAAACCATAATAGTTAGTCCAAGAAAAGTGCAAATGTGTCATATGTGAATGTGGCTTAGAGTAATCAGTCCACAACTTTCATCATGTGTAACATTGGTGAAGAAAGAAATCCTAAGTTTTGTTATTTCAATAGAGGCTCTAATAACCACCTAAGTGGTAATAAAAAGTCTTTTCTCTTTGTTGATAAAAAAATTAAGTTAAATATTAAAATGGGGAACAATACAACAGTTCCAGTTGTGGGAAAATGATCTATTACGATCTGTACCAACCAACATGAGAAGAAAGAAATTGAGAATGACTTTTTTTTCCCTAGTATAAAGAACAACCTAATGAGTGTTGGATAGTTGATACAAAATGGGTACAAAGTGCTAACAAAGAATGGTGAATATCTCATTTTTGACAAAGATGGGAGTAAGAAAGTAGTTCCAGTAGTTGAAAATGAAATATAATAGGGTACTTTTATTTACAATAGAAACTTGTTTCTTGTCTTAGTGTATGGTTTCACCTCCCAACGAATAAAAATATACAACTATGTACCAAGTAGCTCTCAAAAGTATAATTCAAGACCTCTCCAAGATATGGCAGCTCAGGTGTGGACGTTTAGGCTATGCTGATTTGAGTTTATTGGCTAAGAGAGGAATGGTAGATGGCTTTGCAAAGATAGTAGATCCTAGCAGCCAGTGTGAGGATTGCATTTTGGGTAAGCAACATAGGGAGCCCTTTTAATCAAGCAAGCCTAAAAGGCAAAGAGCATCATTAGTGTTGGTGTATAATTATTTGTGTGGCATCCTATGGAAACCATTTCCATTGGGAAGAACCAGTATTTTATGACCTTCATAGATGATTACAGTCATAGAACATGGGTCTATTTTTTGTAACATAATTCAGAAGCATTTGTTAAGTTATTGTTATTTAATGTTCAATCTAAAAAGAAAGGTGGACATTACATCAAAGTCCTAAGGTCAAATCATGGGGGAGAATATACCTCCAATTATTTTGTAATTTTTTTCAAGCAAAATGGCATCAATAAGGATCATACAACCAATTATACTTTGCAGAGAAATAAAATGGTTGGGAGGAAAAATAGGACCATCATGGAGATGGAAAGAAGCACACTAAAGGAATAGGGACTCCCAAATGAATATTGGAGACAATTTGTAGCAAAAAGAATATATTTAATAGATATAAGTCCAACCAAGGTGATATGTGACAAGATTCCAAAAGAGGAATGGTCAAAATGCAAGTACACCATTAAGAATTTAAGAGTGGTCGGGTCTGTGGTATATTCTCATGTGTCGAAGGAGAAGAAGAAAAATTAGGATGAAAAGGGTGAGAAATACATTTTCCTTGGATAT
Organism: Cryptomeria japonica; assembly: GCF_030272615.1. Lineage (NCBI taxonomy): Eukaryota > Viridiplantae > Streptophyta > Pinopsida > Cupressales > Cupressaceae > Cryptomeria > Cryptomeria japonica. The sequence continues at coordinate 752,011,983 of NC_081407.1, read as the reverse complement.
AGCATTGAGTCAAAGGAACATAGATTGTATAACCTAGTTCAGTGAACAACTCTTCATCCAAACTGCATGGAGCTACCATTGTTGCTAAAGATGATGAATAGGAACATCAACAAGATATTACATCAACAGATATGGAGATCTCTAGCCAACTTTGGGAAGCTCCTATCTTAGACAGGCATTTAATTAGACTATTTCAAAACTCATTCAAAGACAACTCCATGTGGCTCTGGGTAGCTCCAAGTGTGGATAGACAAATTTGGTAAACTTCTGATGCAAGTAGGTAGGAAAAATAATTAGTCATAGATAACTAGAGAATAGGCTCTAGTCAAAATCTGCATAATTGAATATAAGTAGTAGTGAGAGCTTAGACGTCATCCTCATCTTTGTAATACTAAATAAGACTATGATTCTAAGAGATATATACTAGAATGAGAGGTATGATAAATATTTTGATGAAAATTTGAATTTTGAATTATTTTCTCATAGTGATCAAATCAATTTTGAGGATGCTATTGGAGAGGATAAATGGTGTGAGGACATGGATGAGGAGATAGATGCAATAGAAATAAATAGAACATGGGTGTTGTTGTCTTGATAAGTAGGTTATTGGGGTGAAATGGATTTACAAGACCAAGATCAATGCTAAAGAGCAAATAGAGTGGCATAATGCATGATTAGTTGTCAAGGGATACAAACAATAGTTTGGGTCGAGATTATGATGAGATGTATGCCCCTATTACAAGGATGAAAATTGGGTGGACAATCATAGAAATTATAGCCCAATACAAATGGAAGTTACTTCAAATGGGCATGAAGTCCACCTTCTTAAATGGAGTGTTGAAATACGAATTTAATGTGGATCATCCACCTGCTTATGAGATTATAGATCAAGAAAGAAAAATGTACAGGTTGAAGAAATCACCATGGGCATGATACAACAAGATTGACTCATATTTGATAGGTAATGTTAAAGCTATAATCATAAGGTCATATATCACATATTTGAGGTAGGTGACTTGGTTCTCAAAGAAAACTCTAAGAATCAACAAGATAGAGAGAAATAGGGAAAATTCAAAACTAACTAGCTTGGCCCCTATATTATCACAATAGTATATGCCTGTAGATCATATCATCTATCTAATCTTGAAGGTGAACTACTTTAAGATACCATCAAGAAAATGGTGTTGTGTGGTGAGGTTCCTTATCAAGGCTTGAAATTGAGAAACATTGATGTTGTTAGGGACATGGGATTCTAGGAGGGCCTATTCAAGGATCTCTTTGTACAAGTAAAATCTTGAGAAGTTCAAGAATTGAGATTTGTGCATGCATCTAACTGAGGTGATTGAGGATGTTGTAGAAGTTTGTAGATGATATGGAAGCTTATGGAGGAGGAGGAGGAGGAGGAGGATAGTTACTCTCCCTCTATGGTTCTTGACAATGCAGTAATTTTGAGGATATGAAGTGGAGGGTGAATTGGTTTGTATTACTATTTGAGGTCTGTTAGATGGTTGGGTAGGAGAGGCCATCTAAATGGTTATCCTATTTCTAAAAGGAGTCGATGAGGGGTTAGCTCCTTAGATATTAATGGTGTTGAAATGGGCATCATTAGGTTCTCTATTGCCTACTGAGGAATCAAATTTAGTGATGTTATTGGTATAGTCATACTTGACCAAATGAGATGATGATACTTTGTCCTTACCATGTTTAGGGAAGAGGTATTGGTAAATTTTAAGCTTATCATTAGAGTTATTAGTCTTAGCAATCGCAATCTCAATGTCACCCTTTTCAATCAGGTCCTAAATGTAATTCTTTAGTTTCATACACTTTTGTGTATCATGGTCCTAGATGTCATAATAGTCACAATATTAATTCTCACTATGCCATCTAGGTTTTGGTTGGCTAGCCTCATACGGACAGGTCATTAGGAAGACAACAACTCTAGCCCTGACAAGATTTTGGAAGATGACCTCTATGGGTTCAACAAGTGGGGTGCATTCATGTTGGGGTTGAGTCTTCGTATGGGAGGAGCGACTAGGAATGGAGATGTTGTTGTGGGGTTTGGATTGGTTTTGAGAATCTAATTGCTTGTTGGATTGGTTATTGGTGGTGGTGGGACTGGTTAGGATAGTCACAATTTTAAAACACTTAGCATCAGTGACTCCATCATTGACAACATTTTTTTTCTTGGACCAAAACCTAGGCTTGTTATTGAGTGATGGGGGTCCTTGGGATTCTTTCTAATAGGGCTTCAAGAAAACTTTCTCTAAGAGGACTCATTCTAATGCTAGACCCTTCTTGGTGACTTCCTCAAAGGTTAATGACACTAACAACTCAAAGGAAGAGACATCTCGAGGACAATGTTGTGTTGAAACAACTCAATTTGGTAGGATTCATGTATGTACCATGGGTATTTTCTAAAAAGGTGTCACCATCTTTGCAAGAAACTGGTGAAGGTTTCTCAAGTCCTCTTATTTTTGTTTCACAGGTCTATCATAGAGGTGTCATTCTCAATGTTGTATTTGTAATGGAACATAAATTTTTCTACAAGATTGGGGAATGACTTGATTGAGTCATAAGGAAAAGAGGAGAACTAAGAAAGGGTGGGTCCATAAAGACTCTTGGGAAATAGTCTTCTCAGGTAAAAATCACTATAGAAGACCTCTTGGTACGATATGTAAAACTGATGCACTTGATCCCTAGGTCACCTTTACCCTTTCATTTGTCAAATTTAGGCATTTCAAAACCTAGAGGGTATAGAGCCACTAAAATGGAAGGATCATAGCAATAATGACAAATCTCCTTGAAATTGTATGATTTATTATGAGTCCCATCCTTTAGGTTTTTAATAAGTTCCCTCATGAGGTGAAGCTACAAATTTTAGACAAATTACGAGTATGCTGACTTGAGTTGGACCCTAGGATATGTGTGGATATAACTGTTACACCAATACCAATATACTGGTAGGAGGAAGTGATAGGGGGATGTGAAGTGCTAATAGTGCTAATCAAAGGTAGACTAGCATTAATGTACTTGGCTGAGTTAACAAGGGGTTGGAGCGGCTAGGAATGGAGGTAGACTAGCATTAATATAATGGGATGAGTGGCTAGGAATGGAGATGTTGCTATGGGTTTTGGATTGGTTTTGAGAATTAGATTGATTGTTGGATTGATTATTGGTGGTGGTGGGCTTGGTCAGGATAGTCACAATTTTGAAATGCTTAGCATCAGTGACTCTATCATTAATAACATTTCTTTTTTGGACCAAAACCTAGGCTTGTCATTGGATGATGAGGGTCCTTGGGATTCTTTATATTAGGGCTTCAAGATAACTTTCGCTAGGAGGACTTGTTCTAATGCTACACCCTTCTTGGTGACTTCCTCAAAGGTTAACGAAATTGACAACTCAAAGGAAGAGACATCTCAGGGACAATGTTGTGTTGAAACAACTCAATCTGGTAGGATTCATGTATGTCCCATGGGTATTTTCTAAAAAGGTGTCACCATCTTTGCAAGAAACCGATGAAGGTTTCTCAAGTCCTCTACTTTGTGTTTCATAGGTCTATCATAGAGGTGTCATTCTCAATGTTGTATTTGTAATGGAACATAAAAAAATTACAAGGTTGGGGAATGACTTGATTGAGTCATAAGGCAAAGACAAGAACTAAGCAAGGGTGGGTCCATTAAGACTCTTAGGAAATAGTCTTCTCAGGTAACCATCACTATAGAAGACCTCTTGGTAGGATATGTAAAAATCATGCACATGATCCCTAGGTCACATTTGTCCTTTTATTTGTCAAATTTAGGCATTTCAAAACCTAGAGGGTATGGAGCCACTAAAATGGAAGGATCATAGTGACAATAAAAAATCTCCTCAAAATTGTATGATTTATTATGAGTCCCATTCTTTAGGTTTTTAATAAGTTCCTTCATGTCTTGAATTTCCCTCATGAGGTCAAGCTAAAAATTTTAGACAAATTAGGAGTATGCTGACTTGAGTTGGACCCTAGGATATGTGTGGATATAACTATTACACCACCACCAATATACTGGTAGGAGGAAGTGATAGGGGGATGTGAAGTAGTAATAGTGCTAATGGGACGTAGACTAGAATTAATGTAGTTGTCTGAGTTAACAATGGGTTCTAGTTGAGAAATGGGAGGATTGGAAGTGCTAGAAGGTGCTAAGGTGGTAGGTTGTAGACAAAGAAGGGAACATAGAAGAGGTCAGTTAGAAAGTTTGTCTTACATAGGAGTGTCAAGAACTGAGGAGTCAAAGTTAGGGGGAGACCATGCCCCTTGTGTGATAACCTCAACTAAGAGCCAATTTGGATCAACTTTGAAAATAATTTTCAACATTTCTTGTTTATAGGGATCCTCTAGAAAGGTCATCTGGTATGGAGAATGATCAGGTTGGTCCACATACTCTTCCTAGATACTTGGGTGTTATCATCCACGTAGAGACAAGTATTCGGTAACTCACTACTCTCAACTTGGCCATCTTTTCTTTTTGAGAACGAGTTAAGACAATACATGGCTAACCTCAAAATGACAAAATGGGGGTGACAAGTTGGAAATGTGATGAATGTGAATTGTTCAGGAAAGATGATTAGATGATGCTATATGAGGATAAGGGCTTGGAAAAATTCAGATGTGATTTGGGATTGATTTTGATTGAATTGAATTATATTTGATTTTAGGATAGGTAATTGGATTAAGAAAATATTGATTCATATTAGGATAAAACGTTAGTCCTTGGATTATGATTAGGTGAGGTGTAGGGATTGATGATGCAAGGCAAAAAGAAAGGTAACAACCAAGTTAGGCTAAATTTAGATCTTTGGATTATGATTTGGTTTGATCGAGTCTTATCTTACTTAGGATAGGCTAAGTTTCTAAAAAATATTAGACAAAGGATGATGGTTTGGATCAACCCAAGTGACTAAGACTAACCAAGAAAAGGTACCTGAGATAGATAATTTCTCAAGAACAAGACTAATTAGGAATTATTAAATAATAAAGATCTAAATCAGACTTTGCCAAGTGCTGACCTTAGATGTAGGATTGACCATGGATTGATTGGTTTGGAAACTAGATTAGAAAACTAGTTAAGTCAATTCACTAAGTCCTTAAGAATGAAAGGAAAATGATTATGGGTGGATGAGTTAAAGAAAAGAAGAGGGGAAGCTTACAGTAGAGGGAAAAATGACTCAATACCCGATCTCTGGTTGAGATAGGAGAGACAATGAAATATGGTCACTCCTATTGAGAGAGTGGGTAATGCAAACCTTTTATTAAAAGTGTAATTTGTTAAGGGCTCTTGATCAAACTCATTGCGAAGCTCGTGTAGGTAGTCATAGAAATGGAGTAGGAAGACACAGTGCTTCAATAAGAGCTTACATTTTGTCCAAGAATTTTCAATTCTTGAGAATTTGTTTCTAACTAGGCTTCTTCTTCTTGACTTGATGGTAAATTGACCTCTTTGGATGCTTGAGAGATTTTGGTCTATGGTGCATGCATGAAAATTGTTGGGAATTTAGTTCAGGAAGACATGGTCAAATAAAGGCTGAGACATTGAGACAAAGGTGGAGATGATGATCCTCCAAAAATGTAGACAACGAAATAGAGGCAAAGATGGCAAAAATCAAGACTAGACGGTGAAACTCATTTTTGATAGTTATGAAGTGAAATTTGATGGAATTTTGTCAAATGTTTTGTCCAATTTGCAAATCTTGGACTTTTTTGTCTTGGCAAGAGATATTAAGCAATGAATACATGTTGGCCAAGGTGATTCTTGAAACAAGCGTGAAGGTGAGGGCCTAAATTAGCTCGATTTGACAAAATTTACTAGTATGCACAATAGAAAACATGCGAAAGCATATACTACCTAGGCTAGAAAGAGGATTCTACTTGTTGAGTCCCCATTTGGATTTCTCCATATACTTAAACAAGAAGATACATAGAGATTTAGTAGCACTAGCTCCCCCTTGCATGACACTCACTTCTCAAGCATACTTGAATCTCATACCCTAAAGATCTAGAGATCTTATGAGTTAGGGGACATCTATTTCTACTTTAAATAGTATGATGTGGGACAGATTTGAAGGTTTGACCTCTTACATCAATAAGAAAATAGGATTTGTGCCACTAAGACAAGGTGTCTAGTAATTATTTGAGGGATACCAGTCCACAACGAATCCATGAAGCAAGACACTGAAGACTCTAAATAATCTTATTGGTGCAAAGAGGGCCTTCATATAGCTAAATTCACTCAACATTCTAGTCATGTAACCAGTGCATTTGTAAAGAAACCCAAAAAATTGTTGGCCATTGGGAGGAATTGATTATGTGTTGCATTGATGTTTTGTCATTGATGTCAACACTAGCTATTTTGGATGCTTTACCAGCACCCTTCTGGTCCCGATAGGTTTTGTGGTTTCTAGTTGGATTGGATCCGTTATGATCCGGTATGCTCTAGTATGTTTGGGTTATGGAATTGGCTTACTCATGCTACTCAGATTCATGTTTAGTCAGTTGGTTTTGTTCTAGTGATTGGATGCTATCCTGTTTGCTTGGAAGCTTGGTTTGTGGTTCCAGCGAGGGTTTTACCGACAGAGCTTTGACGAAGATATTTGATGATATGTATACATTGTTTTGGTGTGGCTTCTGGTATGGATTCAGGATACTGATGGTGATCATGTTCGAAACTTGGTGGATTGAGATCATTGCTTTAGTGTGTGGACCTAAATTGGTTCCCGGTATTATCTAGGTTATGGACCGACTTAATGTAACGTGTGGATTGGACCTCCCGATGTGTTTCTGAGATCTCTTATGAGTTTTCCACGTATAAATCTTGGTGTCATATGGATGGTATTTATTCTATGATTATTGTTTATGCTTAATTGGTTTATCTTCTATTTCGTTATTTGGTTTATGCATTCTAGTATTGATCTTTTGGGTTTTGGTATTAAAGTTTAAATTTCTTAAGGTTTCGGTACTCTGGTGACAACTAAGTCACCCCCCCTATCAGTTGTCTTCTGGTTATTTGAACTATCTAACAACAACACCACTTGAGTCCCACTAGAAGAGACAATATATCCAATGTACCTCAATTTTAAAACATTCCCATGGGATGATGAGGTCCCCAAGAGGTGCTTCTCTATTAAAATAAAGAGTGGGTGTTGTTAATCATCTTTATCTTACACCCAAGGTCCAAAACGGTGAGGGGAGAGGATACTTGATGTAATGGTGGGTCCACCCTACATATGGGCAAGTGCACTAATCACGAAAAAACAACTGTTCATTTTAAGCACCAAATAAAAATATCATTTTAATCTAAGATAAGGCAACTAGTTTTTTAAAAGTCACAATTCCTTTGATATTCATCTTGTAGAAAATGATTAGTAGTTTTTTATTTTAGTCTTTGAAAACCAAGAAAAAGCTACAAAAAATTAAAATAAAAGGGATTAGAAAAACCTTAAATAAAATATCTTGTATTGGAGACATTGAAAGGAATACATAGATGATGAGATGTCTAGATAGACATCAGTTTACCCTCTGCAACAAAATCAGTCAGCTTAGAACATAAAAAAAAATTATAGTAATAAGAAAAATAGAAAAATGATGAATAATAGTAGAGACAACAAAAATTTGGTGCAAACATTAGAACATCTACTTAGACATTAAAAAACACCTGCAAAAAAATCAATTAGCCTTGAAACCCAAATTTTGTAATGAACTACAAAAATGACAGACAAAAAACAATGGATAACTGAAAGAGAAAAATATTTTGTGTTTTGTTTAGGTACTATATATTTTTTTTAACTTATATTTCTACTAAAAATGAGAATTCTACATAGTAACTTGATTGAAATGGAGACATTGATTTGGTTAAGAATAGATGAAAAAAATGAAGCAGGTGTTATAGGTGAGGATCCAATTATTACTAAGAGGGGGGGGTTGAATCAGTAATAGCAGTAAACTTGAAATCTTCAACCAATCTGTTTAAAATTCACAAATTAGTTTATAACCAATACCGGTAGTAACTCATTCATCCAGTTAAATAGATTCATAAAACTTACTCATTCATGTGTTCAACAATATGCATGTAATAAAAATATATCAAATCACCACATAAATAAAACAACCATCACATGAACACCAGGATTTTCATGTGGAAACCCGAAAAGGGAAAAACCATGGTGGGAATTAGTACCCACATGATTTACAGTCTTTCAGAATACACCTTGTTAGGAACCAAGCCTGGTTAGAAGCTTCCAATGATGCCTGGTTAGGAGAAGACCCTTTTAGGAGTCCCCCGATTAAGGGATTTAACCTAAACCTTGTAGCTTTACTCTATTAGGAGTAACCTTACTAAAGGATTTGAACTCAAGTTAATGAGCCACCTAGTTAAGGGAGTTACAATGCCAGGCCTGTTAGGACCTACCTGGTTAAGGGATTTAGTTTGTTGCAACTGTTAGGAAACTACAAGTGATTGATTTGGGTTTAGCACTTCTCTACTTACTTGTTTATATCCTTATCAGCTCCAATCTACTTCTCTCATGCAGACATCTAAATCTGGTTTGATACACACACTTCTCTCTAATCACCGGCACATTAAACTTTTAAAAACATGACCTAAATAACCTTTACAATTAGGTTAGTTATAAAATCCTAGCAACATTTTATTTTACATGAAATTACATCAAGCACGAGAAAATAATCCACCAAAACATATTTTAGATCATTAGAACAAGTTACAAATAATTATAGTGTTTGAATGATCATGACATATCACCACAACTTGATCAAATACACTTTCAAAATCTTAGCTCATTCTACTAAACACTTCTCTCATTACCAAGAGATTCATTCCTTGTATGTGCCAAAACAACATCTTATCACTTCACACGGATTCTGCCACGTTGTCACCAATTCACCAGCATGATGAAATACACTTCCAAACCATAAAACATTACCGGTCAAGAGATTTTGGTATAGATTCTTAAACCCTACTAAAACCCTACAAAATATACAATAGTCAATTACAAACATATCTTTTGGTTATCAAAACATAATGCAGTTCTGGTCATACACTTATCACAATGTCATAAATACTTATTCCAAAATGCAACACCTGAATCAACATAGATCTCTACCGCAAACATCTCCTTCACTATTTCAGCTTACCGGTTAACAGTTGGACTATCAAATACATTCCATAGCTTACCAGTCAACATAGATGAATTAGATGACAAAGTAAACATTATTGAACATAATTGCACAAGGTTTCCATAGTTGCCATCAGTAAAAACACAAATAATTTATCATCAAGTCACTAAACAACATCTCAATTATACGAGTCATTTATCACCATGTCATCATTTTCATTCATCATATCAACTATATCATCACCAACAATCCTTCTACCAACATCATCATCAGTTATGCCAACATTCTCCCCCTTTGGCATTGATGTCAACACTAAAAGAATCATCATCAAAAATCATCATGTTGAACTGATATACTCCTCACTTACTCTTCTCCTCCTTTGTATTTCTTCTACCGATTATATTTCTTATCCTATCTCTGTTTCATTTCTTCTTCCCCTTTGATAGCAATGCCAAAGGTGAAAATGCATCTTTTGTGTTCATCTTTGCTACTGCTACTATTGTCTCTATTTATCTCATCTTAGCTACTCCCCCTGAGGAGTAGGCCACTTCTTATCAATCCATAGTAAAAAATATTCAATGAATTCACTGGCTTGATGCTTCACCAGCATCTTAGTTGATCTTATGTAAGGGTACAACCCCTGATTTTCCTCTAAGGTACTCAAAGGTTGTCTTAGGCAAAGGTTTATTGAATATATATGCTAACTACTCTTTGCTTGATACATGATCCAATCTCACTTTATTTTCGTGTACTCTTTCTCTCAGAAAGTGATACATCAACTCAATATGTTTAGTCCTTGCATGTAACATAGGATTCTTAGAAATAATAATAACACTAGTGTTATCACAACAAATAATCACCAGTTTAGCCATATCTTCCTTGAAACCTTCCAAGATATGTCTCATCCAGATAGCATGTGTACAATTCATTGATGCTACTACATATTCTGCTTCAGCTATAGATTGTGAAATACAAGATTATTTCTTACTTGTCCATGACACCAATCTACCACCTAAAAAGAAATCTCCATTGGTAGTGCTTTTTCGATCATCAAAATTTCTATCCAAGTCTGCATCTATAAAAAATTTCAAAGAAAAAATACCATTATAGGGGTACCACAATCCATAGTCAATTGTTCCTTTCACATATTTTAATATCCTCCTTACTATTATCATGTGTGTATCCTTTGGATCCTTTTGAAACCTTGCAACTAAACCAATGGCATGTACAATATGCAGTCCACAGTGAATAACATAATGAAGTTTCTTGATCATAGACATGTATTTTTTCTCATCAACAGAGGGTGAATCATCTTCCTTTGACAATTTACAACTAGTAACCATTGGAGTACCAATTGGTTTATAATCTTCCATCCCAAAACTCTTCAAAACTTATTTCACATATTTAGTTTGACAGATAAAAATTCCATTTTCTAGTTGTTGTACCTGCAAACCAATAAATAATTTTATCTCACCAATAAGAGACATTTCAAACTCTTTCTTCATTTCATCAACAAAATCTATACACAAATCATCATCTCCACCAAATATTATGTCATCAACAAAAACTTATGCTATCATCTTGTCTTCTTCAATTTTCAAATAGTTGTTACTATCCTTACTAGTTCTCTAGAATCCTATCTTAATCAAATGTCCATGAAATATTTCAAACCATGCTCTGGGAGCTTGCTTCAATCAATATAATGCTTGGTGTAGTTTGTATACCATATTCTCATCCTCACTCAATGCAAACCCTTCCGGTTGTTCTATATACACTTCTTCTTCAAGAATACCATTTAGGAAGGTTGATTTAACATCCATTTGATATACCTTAAAACCTTTAAAAATTGTGAAGGCAAGTAACATTATAACACCTTGAAGTCCTGTTATAGGTGGAAAGGTTCCACCATAGTCTTATCCTTCTTCTTGTGCACACCCTTTGCAAACCAACCTCGCCTTGTTTCTAACAACTTTACCATCCTCATTAAGTTTGTTTCTGAATACCCACTTTGTGCCAATTACATTTTTGTCTTTCAGTCTAGGAACAAGAGACCATGTATTTTTTTCTCAATCTAATCAAGTTCTTCATTCATTGCATTTAACTAGTCTTCATCTTTCAAAACTTCTCTTGCTGTCTTTGGCTCTATAGTGGAAATTAGACCAGAATTTTCTTTGATTTTTCTTCTAGTTTGCACGCCAGCATTCTTGTCACCTATAATCTAGTCTTTTGAATGATTTATCCTTACATATCTAGGGATTACCGGTTTTGATGCAGTGACTTCTTCTTCATTGTTTACTTGTTGAGCACCTATTTCTGCACTATTCTACTCAACATCTTTCTACACTTCTGGTTCAATAAACACAAGATTTTCTTTATCATCTACAAGCTCAGATCTATTGGTCTCATGAAGTTTATCAGAGAATTCATCAACCTTTACATTCACACTCTACACAACATTCTTTTTTCTTTTGTTGTAACACTTGAAAGCTTTGCTCTTGGTAGAATAACCAATAAATATTCCTTCATCACACTTAACATGAAATTTACTAGTAAAATTTTCTCTTTTAATGAAACATCTACTGCCAAAAACTTTAAAATAACTAACATTAGGTGTCTTGCCATACCAAATCTCATAGGGTCTTTTATAATTACCTTTCTTCACAACAACCTGGGCCAACGTGTAAACAATAGTGCTAACTACTTCTCTCCATAACATCTTTGGTACATCTCCCTGCAACAACATAGTCCTAGTTGCTTCAACAATAGTTTTGCTCCTCCTCTCTACAATAGCATTTTATTATGGAGTCCTTAGTGCAGACATCTGCCTCTTTATTCCATGTTCTTTACAATACCTTACAAACTCCTTAGAGGTAAACTCTCCACCTCAGTCAGATCTTAAACAATTCAAATTCTTGTTGGTTTCCTTTTCAACTAGGGCTTTAAAGGCCTTGAACTTATAGAAAGATTCTAATTTCTCCTTCAAAAATTCACCCACGTCATCCTTGAAAAATCATCAATATAAATCATAAAATACTTATCACCATAAAAACTTCTAGTCCTCATAGCACAACATATATTAGTGTGCACTAAATCAAGAATATTCTCAGAAGAAAAAGATTTACCCTTAAAAGATGTAGAAGTCATCTTGCCCATCTCGTATTCTTTACATAACACATTATTTGGTTTAACAAGATGGGGCATACCTTCACCATACTAGATTTACTAACCCTTATCAAGTTATCAAAGTTAACATGAAAAAACCTTTTGTGTCATAACCATCTATCTTTAATTTTAGCTACCAAACAACTATTCACATTATCATTCAGAGGAAAAAGAATACCTCTAGTTTCTTTACCAATTGCAATCAAATATCCTTTGCATCACATGATCCTGCACACTCCTTTTTTAAACTCAAGATGATATCCTTTGTCATTCAATTGACCAACACTCAAGAAATTATGTTTTCAACCTTCAACCCAATAAACATCATTAGCATTGTTTTTCCCATTCAAAAAGATAGATCCTTTACCTTTTACCATACAAGGTGAATTGTTTCCAAATCTTACTACATCACCATAAAAATCTTCAAGGGATACAAATTTTCTCTTATCATTGGTCATGTGGTGTGAACAACCACTATCAATTATCCATTCATCATTAGAGTCAAAGTGAGATACCAAAACCTTTTCATGAGACAAATCTTCCTTAACAGGAAAAAAACAAATCTCCTCAATGTCACCATCTTCAAATTCCTCATCAGTGACCCCTTCATCAAATGCAACATATCATTGTTTCTTACCTTTCCCTTTAAATTTTCTAAACTTTTTCTTATTATCACCATTAGGATAGTTGGTAGCTATATGCCCAATCTTATTGCATGAAAAACACTTAAGAGGAAGTTTACCTTTATACTTAACAATGCATCTCGAAAGTCTTTTAGCCAATAGAGATTCAAATTCCATCAGATTACCTTCCTCATCCACATCTCCTCTGCTACCACTATAACTATATCTGCAATCATGAATGTCACATACATCTTTTCCTTTTCTCACATGAGTACTAGTTATAGATTCTTTAAAAGCTAATTCAGATGACTTAGAAACACTAATATCAAAACTATTCAATTCAAATGTAGTAAGTTTACCAATAAGTGAATCAACAGTGACCTTATCATTACTCACTGGCCTTAACTCTTGAATAGCAGAAACTCTAATTGTATAGGCAGGTAAAAGAGTTCTAAGCATCTTACTTACAACAATGTCTTCTTTAGTAGTACCATCAGTACTTTTAATACCACCGACAACTTCTTTAATCCTCCATCCATACTAAGTTATATTTTCACCTTCTACCATTCTAATATCATCAAATTTACCTCTAAGACTCTCTTCCTTAGCTTTTTAAACATGTTCATCACCACCATAGATTAGTTCTAATTTCTCCCAAACTTCAAATGTAGTTTATAATCCATGTACGTCAATGTATTTTGTATTAGACAATGCACTTACAATGGCTTCCAATGCTTGATCATTTTCATGTTGCTCCTTAAGTTGATCTGGAGTTAGAGGACCAGTAGGATGTACATATTTAGTAATAACATGTTCCCAAAACTAAGAACCCATACCTTTCATATAAATCTTCATTCTATCTTTCCATATCCTGTAGTTGTCCTTAGTGAGCTTTGGACCTTCCTTTTTCATCATTTTCCTCTAGATCTTTTCCTCAAGTTGTTAAGCTTCTGCACACATAGGACCTAAGACTCTAATACCAATTTTTATATGTGAGGATCTGGTTATTACTAAGAGCGGGGGTGAATCAGTAATAGAAGTAAACTTGAAATCTTCAATCAATCTGCATAAACTTCATAAAGAAGTTTATAACTAGTATCGATAGTAACTCATTCATCCACTTAAACAGATTCAAAAAACTTACTCATTCATGTGTTCATCAATATGCATGTAAAGAAAATATATCAAATCACCACATAAAGAAATCAACCATCACAGTAACACTGAGATTTTCATGTGGAAATGCAAAAAGGGAAAAACCATGGTGGTAATTATTACCCATAAGATTTTCACTCTCTCGGAATGCACCCTGTTAGGAGCCAAGCCCAGTTAGAAGATTACAATGATTCTCAGTTAGGAGTAGACCCTATTAGGAGTCCCTCGGTTAATGACTTAATGTTAGCCCTGCTAGGAGGTTTACTCTATTAGGAGTAACCTTGCTAAAGAATTTAAACTCCAGTTAATAAGCCACCCAATTAAGGAATTTACAGTGCAAGGCTTGTTAGGACGTACCCAGTTAAGGGATTTAGTCTGTTGCAATTGTTAGTAAACAACAGGTGAATGATATGGTTTTATCACTTATGTGCTTGGTTGTTTAGATCCTTATCATCTCCAATCTGCTTCCCTCATGTAGACATCTCAATCTGGTTTGAGACACACACTTCTCTTTGATCACTGACACATTAAACTTTCAAAAACATGACCTAAATAACCTTTACAATTAGTTTGGTTACAAAAACCCTGCAACATTTGATTTTACATGAAATTACATCGTGTCAGAAAATAATCCACCAAAACATATTATAGATCATTACAACAAGTTACAAGACAATTACAGTCGTTGAATGATCATGACACATCACCACAACTTGATCTGACACAATTTAAAACACTTAGCTCATTCTACTAAGTAGTATGCTCATTCCCAAGAAATGTGTTCCTTGTACACGCCAAAACAACATCTTATCACTTCACACAAATCCTACCATGTCATCACCAATTTACCAACATGATGAAATACATCACCAAACCATAAAATAATACCAGTCAAGATATTTTGGTACCGGTTCTTAAACCCTACTAAAACCTTACAAAATTTACAACAATCAATTACAAACATATCTTTTGGTTATCAAAACTTAATGTGGTTCTAGTCATACACTTATCACAATGTCATAAATACTTATTCCAAAATGCAACACCTGAATAAACATAGATCTCTACCACAAACATCTCCTTCATTGTTTTAGCTTACTGGTTAATAGTTTGACTATCAAATACATTCCATAGCTTACCAGTCAACATAGATGAATTAGATGACAAAGTAAAAAAGATAGAACATAATTGCACAAGATTTCCATAGTTTCCATCAATGACAACACAAATAATTTATCATCAAGTCACTAAACAACATCTCAATTTTACCGGTCATTTATCACCATGCCATCATTGTCATTCATCATATCAACTATATCATCACCAATAGTCCTTCTATAAACATCATAATTAGTTATGCTAACAACATGGATGTTGATCTGCAAACATAGATGGTGAACCACTCAACTTGTAATAAACCCAATTACTTGGAAAATCAACAAAGAAGTGATGTCATTTTTATGGAAATGACCCTGAAGTGAGGCAAAGATTATGCAATGGATGGATTGGCCTATGGGAGGAAATGTTTTGCAATAATAAGGGTTTGATGAATGGATTTTTTGCTCAAAATGACAACATAACAATACTCAAAAGGTGGATGAATTGTGAGGAGAGGAGACTCCAATATATAGATTGGAGGGCCCCAAAATGGATGGATAGATTCAAAGATACATGGAGATCTAGGATTGAAAGAAAGTGGGAGATGATTGAGAGGACAAAGTGGGAGATCCAAGAGATTTTGTATAAATGCAATTTTTGTCTCCACACTTCTAATGTACATGGGGAAGAGTTCCCCAAGTACCTTGGGAAGAGAGGAAAGGAATATAAAATTCCATGGGAGAGGATAAAGGGAATTAAAAATTCCCAAATGAGAGGATTTATGGGAAGAATAAAGGAAAAAAGGAATTTAAAATTCCTTGGACAAAGGGGCATTAGGAGATTAAAGGGATTTGACATTCCTTAAATGGACAAAAGTTGGAGCATTTAAGGTTTGTGAAAACCATTTATCGCAAAGAGTTGACCCATCCCTAACCAAGGTACTTAGGGATGTGCAAATGATTAAGAGGACAAATCAGGTGGGTTTATGAGGAATTAGGAGTGCAAGTGGGTGAGTTAGGAGGATGGGATATGAGGAGAGAGAATGACTAGAGGAATATAAAAATTGGAGGAAATGGCAATCATGATTAGGCAAGGATTAATTAGGCTAGATGATGGGATTAAGGACGGTGATTTGTAGGAATCAAGGGATTATATAATTAATTGGTATTAATCAACTAATTAGGATTTAGAAGGAATATTGTAGTAAACAATTTTAGAAGAATAAGGTTCATATAAGAAAATTTTATGAACTAATTATAAGGGTCACTATAGTGATAATTTAATTAATTTTAAGAAAAGAAATAACATAATTAATTTGACTAATCATGCACATAGGATAAATTAATCAAATTTAATTTAATAAATTTAGACATCTACACAAATGTTTCTACACCTACTCCTCCATTTATCAGGACTCACTTTATTCAATGTTTATGGATAAAAGATTCAATATGGATGAGTGTTATGAGTTTGTTGGGGGCATACATCATCTTGCTTGATGAATGTACTTAGATGATGAGGTGAGGATATATATCCCACCATGGCTAGTATTTTTCCAAGTTGCTCAATAAGGTTATATTGGTTAGATGATAAAGATAGTTTAGATGTGGTACCTTTTAGAGTGACCCTACCCCGATGAGTTGTTACATTACATTCAAGTGGTTTTACCTTAATAGTTTGTTGGCATTGTGTTATCATTGATGTCAACTAGTATAAAAGGACAACTAGTATGTGATTATTGTTGACATGAAGTCCTTGATGTCAACTAATGTTGCAAGTCACCGGTAAAGAAGAGAATGTCATTCAGAGGAATGATCATTGGAGTCACAGGTACAGAAGTTTCTAGTTGAATTGTGTGATTGAAATGGATAGGTTACCGGTACAGTCTGTCACCAGTAAGGAGAGCATGTCAAATATTAAGTGATGTGTTGAAATGGAGAACAAAAATCAACCAAGTTAGTGGTTGTCAACTGACAAGCTTATGACCAGTATACAAGTTGGAAGAGCAAGGTGCTTAAGATGATGTTTGTGATGAAGAGGTGAAATGTTACCTATATCAAATCAACATAGGAGGAGAAGGATGTATAGGTCACTGGTATGTTGTGTGGATGCAAAACAATGAGACTCCCACTAGATAAAGATGCAGTCACCATGTGAAGAGATGACTGACAATGAATGTGCCCACACCTGATCACATGTGCTTGTTTGAAGATATGCTTCACAAATAGAGAAGGCACATGAGTGCATTGTAGGATGCAAATAAAAAGGATCCATGACCACCGGTAAGTGGATCCTATCTCCTATTATGCATAGTGTGCATCAAAGTTCTGTGAGATAAGGAAGAAGAGGTAAAGGCAGATGTTTGAAGGTTGACACCAGATCTACTGGTGAATCAAAGGATTGTCTAAAGTGCATGAAATCAGGGATATGCACTGGACCAATAGAGAAGGCATGTTGAGATGCCAAGATAAATGAAGAGTAATGGGTTTGTCAATTGACAAACCGCTAGATATATAGTCCAGGCTAATGAAGAAGAAGGCAAGGCTGAGCAGTGGTAGACAGAGAACAATGGCTGAAGTGAAGATGGAATCAGTCAAAGGTTGATGACATGATGCCATCAAGGTGTTTACTGGTATGTATATCCATCAGTAATGCAAACAAGGTGTAATTACAGAAGAGTCCCATCTAATGAAGATGAGCACAAGGTAGGTTAGCAAGAATGATGACCGATTGAGAGTTGCACCAAAAGATAAGAAGAGTGTAGCCATGAAGGGTAATTGGTAATGTGTGAGATATCGGCAAGGTTAGTAAACTAGCAAAAAGGAAGGACCGACTGTGTGTCGATTATCGGTGATCGAGTCTAGCCAACACTAAGATCCTCGCTGAAGTGGATATCGACATGGAAACCATGTGGACGTGATGTGACATACATGCATAGGTCGTTGAAGTGTCATGTAGGGATAGTTGTTTCTATAGCTGTGCATTTAATATGGAGCCTGTGATTTATGGATCAGATCAGAATAGTATGGTTCGAGGAAGAGTGAATGACAGAGAAATATCAAGGAGTTGTTGGCACTTGAATCGAAGCAAGGGAAATTAGATTGCTAGAGGACCTCGAGAAGGAAAAAATTGAGAGATTTGTGTCATTTTGACAAATGCAAGATGAGATATAGGGCCGTGTGTGCTAAGATTAGAAAATTTGTATTGGAAGGCACATTAATGGTGGTAATGTGGAGATAGTTTTCTTGGAGATCAGATCGAATGAGATCTGATTCAATTTGGTTTGCCCCAAGGATGATGAGAAAACCCTAACTACCTAAATTTGAATAGGTTTTTGGCGGGTAGACTTTGCTATAAGTATGCAAGCCAAAGATATTGTTTAGTGCTGCTATTGAAGGGGAGATTGTTGCTTCTGTATGTGAGAGAATATTGGTCAAGTACTCAACAAGTATCTAAAAGGAGACTGAGTGCATGTGTGAGTGAGGGGCTAGGGTTGAAGAGTTCAACCAGCAGTACTAGGATAGTCTATGGCGACCAAACCAGTAGAGAAGAGTTGCAAAAGAGTGGAGAGTAGGCAAGAAGGAATTGAGAAAAAATAGTCCCGGTGGAGGGAAGAAAAGAAAATTAAAGATGAGAGAACCAACAAAGAGAGAGAACCAAGAGAGGAGGAGAAGAGGCTGAACCAATAAGGTTGCAACAAGAAATAAGATTGCAGCAGTGAGTGGGTGAGGTAGAGAACCAACAATTAACTAGATAGAAGATCCAGAACTGAGTTTTGCGAAAGAGTTACAAAATCCATTTTTAACAAGGTTATTCATTTGTAAATGATTATGATTTGTATTCACTGAGTTGTAGCTCAATGCAGGGGTTGTAGCTCCTTTAGGTTGTAGCCTATAAATTGTGTAGGGGTTGATGCTCCTTTGAGTTGAAGCTCATAAATTAGGGGTTGTAGTTCCTTGGGTTGGTGTCATAAATTAGGGATTGATGCCCTAAACATTGTAATCAGAAATTGATTGTAAGGCTTGATTGGACCAGTAGTCTCCAACAATATTTCTCACCGAGGTTTTTCCCATCTTGAGTTTTCCTCATATATGTTGGTGTTATGGAATGCCCTTTTATGTGTGAGTGCATTTGTGATTAGTCTCCTCACTAATAGGTAAGTCTGCATTTAGTTAGATCTATTAATCGGTATACTCACATAGAATAGTTAAAGGGAAAATTTTGAGAGCCACTGATTTACCCCCCTCTTAGTGGTACATTGTGTCTAATAATTGGTATCAGAGAGTAGGTTCCCAGACATAAGAGATTTCTCTAGCTTGGGTAGATTCTAGCTTAAGGAAATAATGGTTTATTTAGTGTCAATCCCTGCTTCAATATTTGATGGTTTAAACTATTCAATTTGGAGTTCTGAAATGGAAGTTTACTTGTCCTCATTAGGGTTTGATATGTGGATGTTTGTTGAAAATGATTGTCCTGGTAAAGTCAGTCCTCCCACAGATTCAAATGTAGAAAGAGGAAACCAATGTAATGATATAGCAATGAAGGGTATACTATGTTGTTTATCTGATGATGTTTCCTTGCAAGTGGATAGATGCAGAAATACAAAAAGCTTATGGGACAGATTGAAGAAGCTCTATGGAAATGAGCCTACTACTACAAGACTGGCTGGTGAAGATTTAATAAGAAATACATCTCATGTATCTATAGATGATGAAGATAGATCGACCAACAGCTGCAACATTGATGAAGAAGGAGCCCACCTCTTCATGGCTCAAGAATTAGAAGATGAGAGGCACACATATGAAAATGATCATGCAGATCACCCCAACTAGTAAGATGTGTTTGGCAGTGATAGTAAAGATGAAGAAGAAGAAGAAGAAGAAGAAGTTGATCTTGAAGGAGAGCTTTTAAATGCACTTGCAGAGCTCAGTAGAGTAAGAAAGGAATACAAGCTATTCCAGAATGTTTCTATAGTGGAGAAGAGTTGGTTGATGAAATGCCTTGAACATCTGAGAAATGCATCTTAGAGTTGAAGACTCAAGAAGAAGACACCAAGGAGTCTCAATGCAGTAATCTAGCCTCTGAGCTAGAAGTAAAAGATAAAGAATATCAGCAACTGATTGGAGAAATGAAGATTCTTCAAAATGAACTTGAGAAGTTTTAGGATGAGCTCAAGGTAAGAATTTGTTTTGATGGCAGCAGTGATGCCTTGGACAAGATTTTGAAGAAGCAAAAACATGCCAAGGACACTGAAGGTTTAGGAAATGATGTCGGTGAATGCTCCACCAACAAGAATGTCCCCCACAATGACATTTTGTTTGTCTCCTCAAATGGAGAAAACAAGGGATACACCTTCACTATTAGAAATGCTCCCCAGAAGAAGGTTGATCTAAATACAACTAGTGAGGACTTGCAGACAAGAATGAATACTAGTGCTGTAAGGAGGAACAATGCAAATCCCAAAGGAAAAGAGAAAATGGGAGAAAATAGCTTCACTAGAAGAAAGAACATGAGAAGACAGTAAAGAGGACAACCTATCGGTAGAGGATAAAAGAATGTTGTCACCCATAGGACAAAGAAAGTGTAGGAGAATAAGAGACCAAATGGAAGGATTGCAAAGAATGGACAACCCAGGATCCATCCTCAAAGAAGGAGAAATGGAGATGCTAAACTGGTAAGATCTCTCCATGCATGGTAGAATAAATTTGTAATTTATATGCCATCCTTTACCGATTATTTCTTTGCACGTAATGGTCATGGCCATAGGGCAGAAGAATGTAGAAAGGGATCTAGAAGGAATAATCCAAGATCTCATAGAAATCATGCATATGAGAAAAATGTATCCACGAGTAGATAGATGCATGTCCCCTCTCCCGGTTATGCAAATAATATTTGTTATAACTGCAATGGAATTGGCCATAGAAGCTATGAATGTAGGAAGAGGAATTTGAAGTCAAATGGAAGTTGGTATAGCAACTATGCTCTGTAGAGAAATGGATCTAGAGCACATAGAAGTCAGAGACTTGAATGGAACCATAAGAGAAATGTCCCCATAGGAGCATGAGGTCCACTGGTTTTAGTTACTAGTCACACCAACATGACCAAAAGAAGATGGTTAAACCAGTATGTAAGAGATTCCCCAATCATGAAGCTGGGATGAATGTTGTGTGCTACTATAGCACTACTTTCAGATGTGATGCAGAGTCGGAAAATGAAAGGACCCATTAGTAGAAGATGGTAAGACCTTCTCCCAAGACTAAAAATGGGAAGAAGAATGAAACCAAGCAGGTATGGAGGGAGAAGACCATTGATTCAAACTGTGCATTTAATGCACAAGTGATATCTCCTAAGGTCTAAAGGAGATGAACGATCTTAGGGGGAGTATTACACTGACCACATCCTTCACCCCGTTAGTGAAAGAAGACACATGGAAGAAAAAGTTGCTGCCAGTATGAAGGTAGAAAATGAGATGATAGGTGTGTGTAGAGGCTTCCTTAACTACACACCTACAGATTAGAGCTGGAAAACTACTCCTATCTCAATGCATGACAAATTAAAAAATGGTAACATTTGTCAATGCATGTGTCAGTTGATGGAGATTATCAATTGAAATCTGATGCATGGTCAAAAAGTGTCAGGAGTTATAGGAAGGTGCTCTGATAGTGATGATGGACCGGTACAAGAAACTAGTATGTGCAGGATTACTGATATGAATGCTAACAAGTACTTGCAGATTATGTAAGACAATGAGCTTAGAGATCATTGCATTAGCCCCGATAACTAGGAATGTGGAGTTTATGTCTCAGGTGGTATTGGAAAAGACCTGAATGGCATACGTTGGCTCGGTTGTTGATCATGCAGGCATGCATGTCTTTGGGCTAACTGGTTTGATTCTTGGCATGATGACAATATTGTCTGGCATTGTGTAGATCCAGGATCATGTCATAGGCTGTGGTGAAAATAATGAAGTTGAAAGATCATCAGATGATCACATATGCATAGCTCAACTGGTATATAGAAGTAATTGGTGCCCCACTATTGCCCTTGACCAGAAATGTGGACCTAATATGTATGACTCAAGGGGAGTTCAAGGGCTTATGATGTAGATTCGGCAAGCTTGAACTTGTAAGTGGACATGTACTGACTATCCAAACTGTAGATGATGGAAATTGTACTAGGAATACCCAGGAGAATTTCATGGTTATGGATATCTACCTTTCATTTGGTTGGTTGTATTTGTAGACGTCTAAAAATGGTCAACGCTTGCGGAGTCATACTTTAACATTTGTGCATTGCCTTATTTTAGGGTTTTTGCGTCGCATTAACATTTCTCCTATGTTGCACACTTGGTCTTTATCATTTGCGAGCATCGAGTCCTTCTTTTGCATTCTTCATTTGTCTCTCTTTTTTATTTTGTCTTGTCGATAACAATCTTCAGTCATGATTTTGGTCGATCTTATCTTGTCGCATCAATGTGCATGCTCATGTAGCATATTTTGACATCGTCAATTCGATTTCATTTTGGACATCATCAATCCTAATCGATGATAACATTAGGGTTTTTGTCCTCTGGTCAATCTTGTCATTTTGTGATCAATTTGTCATCAATCTTGTCATTTTGCGATCGATTTCTTGTCATTTTCTGATCGATTTTGTGATTGATTGTTGTCATTTTCAATCTTGTCATTTTGCGATTGATTTGTCATCAATCATCATTCTTCTCAATCATGTCAATTTGGATCAATTAGTCATTGTTCCTCGTCAATTGGTGCATTTATCAATCAAATCATTTATCAACATTGGTCTTTTATCAAGTCAGAATCATGATCAAATCGATCCTACATCAAGACCTAATTGTCGTCCTTGCATTTCTAATTCATCTTCTAGGGTTTTATGATTTATTCATTTAACCTTGTTTATCATTTTCCCTCTAGGTTAAATAATTTATTTATTTATCCTAAGTCTTCTTGTCACAATTAAATATTTATTTAATTGGCTAACTAATTCCTCCCTCTTTTTGTGAATTAATTAATGAATAAAAAATTATTAATTAATTTACCTAATTTTCTAATTTCCTAATTTCTAATTCATCTAATTTTCTATTTTCTCCTATTTTTCTAATATTTCTCCTAATTTCATGGGAATGACATAGCAAATTTGTCATAATTTGTCATAATTTGTCAATCAATCAATTTTGCATAGCAACCTTGTCAATTTTGTCATAATTTGTCAATCAATCAATTTTGCATAGCAACCTTGTCAATTTTGTCATAATTTGTCATATTTGTCATTCTTGATTTGAAATTTCCTTTCAAATCTCTTCATGCTAATCTTGTCATCTCTCCAATTTGTCTATAAAATGGATGAATTTCTTCAATCAAAGGATCCCCGAATCAATTACGCTTCTAGTATTCTTGAGCTACCATCTTGTCAATCTTGCTTTCACATTATGCTTATGCACTTGAAGGAGAAAGAAGGACAATGGAGAATCATGGAGGAGACATCTGCATTTGTGATGGTTTGCGTTTGAATTGAATATTTTATTTCCATATCTCTATTGAAAGTTTGTAGGTTTTGTTATCATTGCAATCTGGTTTTGTGATTGAGCTAGGCTAATGTTACTTGCTTTGATGATTTCCAGACTCCTATCTACAGTATTCATAGTAGAATTATATTTTATTATAAAGAAATTTGGGATCAAACGAAAGGTGATGCAGTATGGCCAGTGGGTAAGCAATATTCACTGACACATCCTTCTAAAATTGAGTACTTTAAGAAATTGTATCAAATTTGCATATTCAACTGCTGTCAGCTGATGGTTGAGTCCTCTATCTCAAGTGCTACTCCTTGAGAAGATGTAACAAGTGGTATTAAAAGAGGACATGCATCTGGTAAATCTAAAGGAGAAAAAATAATTCTTTCAGTGTTTGGTAGAAACAAGGAGTGAGACCTTGACAGTGCCCTTTTCCATTGTTGTCAAAGGGGAAGATGGATTTTGTAGTATACAACATACTACATGTGTGAGAATCCATGGATTATAGAAAGGCAGAGAAATATTATGTAATATGTCGGATAATACATGAGTTGACATCAATGCCAAAGGGGGAGATTGTTGGTATTGTGCTTTCATTGATGTCAATCAGTATAGAAGGACAACTGGTATGGGAGTATTGTTGACATGAAGTCATTGATGTCAACTAGTGTTGCAGGCCATGAGTAAAGAAGAGAATGTCATTGAGAGAAATGACCATAGGATTCACCAGTACACATGTTAGTGGTTGACTTGTGTTATTGAGATGGATAGGTTACCAATATAGTCTATCATCACTAATGAGAGCATGTCATCTTTTAAGTGATGTGTTGATATGGAGAAGACAAATCAACCAAGTGAGTGGCTATCAACCGGTAAGCTTATGACTAGTATACAAGATGGATGAGCAAGGTGCTTGAGCTGTTGTTTGTGATGAAGAGGAAGATTGTTACTTAAATCACATCAACACAGGAGGAGAAGGATGTATAGGTCACCGATACATTGTGTGGATGCAAAATAGCAAGACTCCCACCAAATAAAGATGTAGTCACCATGTGAAGAGATGACTAACAATGAATGTGCCCACACCTGATCACATGTGCCTGTTTGAAGATATGTTGCATAAATAGAGAAGTCACATGAGTGCATTCCAGGATGTAGATAACAAGGATCCATGACCACTGGTAAGTGGAGCTTATCTCCTATTATGCATAGTGTGCATCATAGTTCTATAAGATAAGGAAGAAGAGGTAAAGGCAGATGTTTGAAGGATGACACCGGATCTACCAGTGAATCAAAAGATTGTGTAAAGTGCATGAAATCAAAGATATGCATTGGACTGACAGAGAAGGTATTTTAAGATGTTGGGATAGATGAAGAGAGATGTATTTTTCAATTGACAAATTGGTAGAGATATGTTCTGGGCTGTTGAAGAAGAAGGCAAGGCTGAGAAACTACAAATAGAGGACAATGGTCGAAGTGAAGATGGAATCAGTCGAATGTTGATGACATGATGTCATCAAGGTGTTTACTGATATTTATATGCATCAGTAATGCATACAAGGTGCAATTACAAAAGACTCCTATCTGATGGAGATGTGCACAAGGTAGGCCAGAAGAGAAGCAGAGTGTAGACACGAAGGGAAACCAAATAATGTGTGAGATACCAGCAAGGTTAGTAAACTGATATAAAGGAAGGACTAGTTGTGTGTCAATTGTCGTTGACCGAGTCTAGCCGACACTAAGATCCTCATTGAAGTGGATGTTGACATGGACACCATGTGGAGATGAAGTTGGCATACATGCACAGGTCAGTGAAGTGCCATGTAGGGCAGGGAAAACTTTAAGAAACCCCTCCCTTGGACAAGGTGTAAAAACCTGGTGAAAGTTGCATAATTTCGAAGAAAATTTTAATTTTACTGGCGAATTTTTGCTGTTTACGAAGAAAAATAATAATCTCCATTAGCGAAATAGCCATGATCGCTCAAAGTTTGTGAAAAATCTTGGTGAACTGTACTGTTTTAAAAACCCCAAAAATAATTGCATGGGCGAATTGTAATGTTTTTAAAACAAGAAAAATATTTGCATTGGCAATTTCAACCTATTTTCAAACCATAAAAATAAAATATTGGCGATTTCAAACTATTTTCAAACCATTAAAAAAAAATATTGGCGATTTCAAGCTATTTTCAAATCATAAAAATAAAATATTAGTGATTTCAAGCTATTTTCAAACCATAAAAAAAAATATTGGCAATTTCAAGATATTAACTTTAAGTAATTAAAACACGTGGCACATAGTCGTCAACTCTCTGAACTAGGGGAGACTAAACTGGTAGCTGCCAATTCTCGACCATAAATGTTAAGTCCTTGTCACCGCAGTGACTTGGAGATAGTTGTAACTTCAACCCTTGTCACATACTTGCCAACATAAAACTATTTATCTCTTAACCGCTAGCACTTCACTCGCAAGCTCGCGGCTTGATCAGGTCTTCAAACATTTAACTTCGCGAGCTAGCGATAACCATTAAACCTAGCCATAAACTATCTAGTTGCTAGCTCATGACCTAAAAATGCTAACATTAAACAAACATGAGAGCTAGCGACAACTATATGAAATGAGTTACTCGCTAACTCTCACAGCTATAATGTATGACATCAGACCAACTCGAGACCTTGCAACCAAAGTAATTTCAGTAACAATCTCCAGCTCGGTAACATAAAACGCTAACACCCAAAAAGCTACAGACCTCACGATGTAAACCCTTACGATCCTGCGACAACAATGCACTTAACCACCATCGCATGCTCGCAAAACTTTTCGACTTAAGACTTACAAACCCGTGAGAATGCAATGACCACAAAATCAGACCAAAACTTACCTGTCACCAGATCGCAACTTAAAATGCTAAACAACTTCAAAACCTACAAGCAAGCGATGAAACCAACTAAGCTGTGATACCAACTACATCACATGATCACAAGTGACGAAACCAACTAGCCACGAACACCTCGTGACTGTGCGACAACATAAAATGGTCAAGTACAAAACATCTTGTGAGGTAGTGACAACTAAAATCTCCCAGTACTCACAAGCTCGTGACTTAAACTGACTTGATGATAAAGGACCTGCGAGGTAGTGATAACCATAAAATCTGAAAACTGTTTATCGATGTCTTATATTAATTACCATCATAAACAGGCACGAGTAGTGGCACACAGACCATTAATGACTTAGTACTTACTCGCTAACTCTCGCGGCTATAATGCATGGCATCAAACCAATTCGAGACCTCATGACCAAAGCGGTTTCATTAAAAATCTCCACCTCGCTAACATAAAGTGCTAACACTAAAAAAACTAGAGACCTCTTGATTTAAACCCAAACCAACACTCACTAACTCGCCACTTAAATTGTTAAACATGAAATTTATTTGCGAGTTAGAGATGAAACATTAAACATGCCTGACCAACCATTTGACCACACTTGATGTTGACATGGACAAATAAAGAGAGGACAACTTAGATTTTCAATGCATGACAACTTCGATTTACTAGCCAACTAAGACAAAAAACAAACACAAAACCCTAATCGCCATGAACATCATTTTAAGCATTTAATGTAGAACAGTAGAAAGGTTCTAGCAGTAACAGTTATGCAATATGAATAATTTTATGGATCTTGTGACACAAATTGTTGCATTTCATGTTCAACATAATGTGGAACCAAATACCAATTTACTAATAATTCAATTGTTTAGTAATAATTCAAACTCACAATGAAAAATATGAAATAAGTATCCATTCTACTTCTGATTGACAAATTCAAGGAATACAATATCAAAAATCATCAATGACAACTATAGTATTGAAATTTTGCAAATTGAAACTGTAATATGACTCAAGAACTATAGTATAATTATAAATACCTATAAACTGACTGCTAATTCACTTCAGTGACTCAGTCCGACTATCCAAGGCTTCTATATCCCAAATGGACTCAAGATCTGAAAAACTCACTAGTACTAACAGGTTCATGTTCATTCTAAGTCGAGTATTCAAAAATGTCTTCATCTTTATGCCAACTCTAAGTCTGCGATCCATCATATTCATTTGTCTCAGCACTAGCACTAGCAGTAGCACCACCAACTTTTAAAGTGTTGCACACCCCTCATCTTTCAAGCATGGAATTCCAGATTGTCAGTGCCCTATCATATGGAAAATCTCTAACATTATACTGGGTTACAAACAACCTCAAGTTTCCAAATTCTTGTCTAATTTGTTTCAGGAATGAATGCCTAGGCCTGTGTTGTAGGATTGTAACTCTGGTCCTCCACCTGACAATGACCTTCGACTTTCCAACTCAATTTGTAGAATGCGAATCGAGACTCGAGAGCTCCCAATTTACTAATCAAACACAAACAAACTGTAAGAAAGAGTGTAAGAAATAGTGTATTTATAGCAATCCATGATTGCATTTTTGGCGAATTACGTGGGGCCCGGGTGTCGCAATTGCCAATAAACATTTAATTTAATTGCATTTTTGGTGAATTGCGTGGGCGTGCAATGAACATGTAATTTAAGTGGGGCGAAATGGGTCCTCGAATGCTTATAATGTTTTAATTGATATTGGCGAATTTGGCCGATGCGTGCAATGAACATTTAATTTACCATTGGCGAATTAGGTCTTGGGTACGTGGTCGTTTTACTATTGCTAGTGAATAACCAAGGTGATCTAATACCCACGTCTGAGTGATTCTAGGCGAATATTACGAGCATGCACGTCGACAGTGTGTGGTCAATGGCAAAACCAGATTACAAATATTTGCATTGTTCTTCAAATTCTAAGCGATTTGACCATGATTGTGCCCCTCACTATTCATGCAGAATTTGCCAATTGGCAAAGATTAGCCACTAAAAAACTCTCTGATGTAGGGATAGTTGTTTCTACA
This sequence comes from Cryptomeria japonica, assembly GCF_030272615.1. Taxonomy (NCBI): domain Eukaryota; kingdom Viridiplantae; phylum Streptophyta; class Pinopsida; order Cupressales; family Cupressaceae; genus Cryptomeria; species Cryptomeria japonica. Next base: position 751,983,297 of record NC_081407.1, on the reverse strand, counting down.
TTTGTGCATTTAATATGGAGCCTATGATATGTGGATCGGATCATAAGAGTGCGGCTCAAGGAAGAGTGAACGACAGAGAAAGATCAAGGAGTTGTTGGCACCTAAATCGAAGCAAGGGAAATTAGATTGCTAAAGGACATAGAGAAGGAATCAACTGAGAGATTTATGACATTTTTACAGATGCAGGTCTAGCTATAGGGTCATGTGTGCTAAGATTAGAAAACATGTATTGGAAGGCACTTAATGGCTATAATGTGCAGACAGTTGTCTTGGAGATCAAATCAAATGAGATCTAATTTGATTTGGTTTTCCTCAAGGACAATGATAAAATCCTAACCGCCTGAATTTGAATAGGTTTTTGGCAGAAAGACTTAGCTATAAGTATGCAAGCCAAAGATATTGTTTGGTGTTGCTTCTGTATGTGAGAGCAAATAAGTCAAGTACTCAACAAGTATCTCTAAAGAGACTGAGTGGGTGTGTGAGTGGGATGCTAGGGTTGAAGAGTTCAAATAGTAGTAGTCAGATAACCAGTGGTGACCAAATTGGGAGAGAAGAGTTGTAGAAGAGTGTAGAGTAGACAAGAAGGAACCAATAAAAGATAGTCTCGGTGGAGGGCAGGAAAGAAGTTGAAAGAAGAGACAACCGACAAAGAGAGAGAACTGACAGAAAAGGAGAAGAGTCTGAACCAATAAGGTTGCAACAAGAAATAAGATTCTAGCAGTGAGTGGGTGGGGTAGAGAACCAATAGTTAACTGGATAGAAGATCTAGAGGTGAGTTTTGCAAAAGACTTACAAAATCCATTTGTAACAAGGATATTAATTTGTAAATGATTATGATTTGTATTCACTGAGTTGTAGCTCAGTGCAACGATTGTAGCTCCTTAAGATTGTAGCCTATGAATTGTGTAGGGATTGGTGCTCCTTTGAGTTGAAGCTCATAAATCAGGGGTTGTAGCTCCTTGGGTTGGTTCACTAAATCAGGGGTTTGTGCTCCTTGGGTTGGTGCCCTAAACATTTTATTCAGAGATTGATTGTAAGGATGGATTAGAGAAATAGTCTCTAGCAGCATTGCTCACTGAGGTTTCTCCCGTATTGGGTTTTCCTCGTATATGTTGGTGTTATGGAATGCCCTTTTATGTGTGAGTGCATTTGTGATTAGTCTCCTCACTAAATGGTAAGTCTGCATTTAGTTAGATCAGTTAACTTGTATGCTCACATAGGATAGTTAAGTGGAAAAGTTTGAGAATCACTGATTCACCCCCCCTCTCAGTGGTACACTATGTCTAGCATAGTTATGGTAGATACATGATGGTCCATTTCATAAATGTGGTCAACTATGTACTGATGAGAGACATTGGAATAATTGATATTGGATTTGGAATTGGTCTTAGGAGCTTTTCCTTTGTCATATTTAAGGATAAGATCCTTAAAATCCGCATGTTCTTCATTGAAGGAGTGTCCCTCAATTTCAATCATGCCATTCTCAACGAGATCTTAAATAAGATTATTAAGCTTAGGATAGTTTCTATTCTTGTGCCCTTTGTTTCAATGATATTCACATAATTCATTATTATTCCACCATGTTGGATTAAACTTTGGCTCGAAAGGTTGATACTCTAAGAAATTAATAATCTTATTAGCAACCATTTTTTGCAATGTTGACTCAAATGGTTCTCCCAAAGGTGTATATCTCCTTTGTTTAATAGGCCTTATTTCCCTTTGGATATTCACTTAAATGTTTGATTAGTTAATTCTAAGAAATCTTATAAAATGTTTTTCCATGTTTTCATCCACAATCCTATCAGTAATGATATTTTTCTTCCTGTTCCAAAAGAGGGTTTTTATCCCTTGTATTAGGATCATCTTTGATCTATTTGAAAATTTTGAGAAGACCTTGCTTAAGAAGGGCCTTTTCAAAAGATAGACCTTTCTCAACAACTTCTTGAAATGTGGTCAAGCATAAATTTCAAAGTTCATATCCAATTTCTCTATTTAGATTATGTGTAAACATATCAACTAATTTTTTTTATGGAATGACATGACAAGAGAAACAACTAGCCAAACTCCTCCATCTTTGTAAAAATGATGAAAATGATTCTCCATTGCATTGTTTGGTGGTACATAAAGTTCTCACTGAAATCTCATGCTCAATATTGTAGGAGTAGATTTGAATAAATTTCTCTGGCAAGTCACCCCAAGAACGAATCCCAAGTGGTAATTGTAAAAACCATTCCATGGCTTGTCCCCGTAGGTTGCAAGGGAAGAGGTGCATTAAGTAAGAATCCACATGAGCAACCGCTATGCAAGCACTGGAAAATTCTCTAATATGTTCCTTGGGATTACCCTTTCCTTTGTACTTGACAAATTTAGGCACATCAAAATTAGGAGGAAAGGTGTGCATGGGTATAGTCCAATCAAAAGGATAACGAGAAATGTCCTAAAGTGTGTAATTATTGACAGGTATGTGTATACTAGCCATCTGTTGTTGGAATTTCTTCACTCGTTTCAAATAATTCTTAGGAGGTGGTATATTATTGAGTCACCTGGTGGAGGAAGAGGGGGAATGAAATAATTATGATGATCACTAAGAGGAGGAATATATATGGAAAATTGAGTGTTAGGTGGAGGAATGTAACTATATGAGTCATAATTGTGGTATTGAGCATAAGGCCTTGGACGAGTGTAAGCATCATGACCATGAGTATGATTGTAACTGGAAGCATGACCTTGGTGTTGATCTTCAAATGTAAAATGAGGTTGTCTAACATAACCTTGATTATAGCCTTACTAGGTATCCTCACATCAAGCCTTGAGAATGATCCTAATATTTCTCATCAAAGGTAGTGTGAGCTTGTCGAATGGAATCACAACCATTATTATGATCTTGGTTGGTATCTTTATGTTGACCTTTGGTATGATCTTGGATATGCTCATCAAAGGTATCATTACCATCCGAGAAAATTTCTCTAGTCGGTGTCAAGACTTTGTTATACGAGTGGCCGGCAGAAACTGAAAAAGAATAGACTTTGTTACATTATTTAGTCGCTAATTTTCCACACATTTATTGACCAGAGTAGACTTATGTTTGGGTCAAGATATACTATCACTATGGACTCTTCAAATATCTTGGTTGTTACAGCGTAGACTTTGTTATACAAAGTGGCCGACAAAAAAATACTTTTTTAACCATTTCACATGGTTTCGTAGCTTTTCAATTCGCAGCATTTGCAATTATTCGAGACTTTGATGAGCGCGATCACTTTGATCACCTCATTCATTATTAATTACTTAAGAAATTTAATACTGATTTTAAGTAAATGATTTACTTTAAGAGACACTTTTACTATATATTACTTATTAAAGTTTATGATTATTTATTTTTTATACTTTTTATTTTAATATTTAGTATTTTTTAAACATATTAATGTTTTTAGTATAATAATTCTTAAATAAATAATAAAAAGTAGTTTTTAAATAAATAAAATATTTTTTTTAGAAAACTTAAATAGTATTTTAATCAAAATTAGGTAAATAATGAAAAATATAAAATATTTTTTAAATAGTTTTGAAACAAATTAAAAAATATTTTGGTAAATAAATTCATGATTGGTATATGGGTGATTTTTAGATAAATGTATTAAAGATGTCTTTCCTAGTTTGTTATCTAACCTGACACTGCTTTGATCATGTTTGTATATTGATTTTCAATATTATTTTATTTTCAATTTGCAAATCAAACTTAAGGGTTTTGTAACCCAAAATGCTCCAAAAGAGGGCTACAAAAAAGAATATCAACAAGGTAAAGATAATATCAACATTCTATTTAGACTCAAATAAAATATGTGCTATATTATATATTCATTTCTAACTTCAATCCTACAATCCAAAGTCAACATCGCCCAGTTCACCATCCTCGTCTAATCTAGAGCTATCTACTTCTAAATTCTATGATTACCCCACCTTTGATTCATCTAAGACCCTTCAAAATTCTATGATATATTTAATTAACCACTTTGCATAGAGCTTACATGCATTTTCATTCTCTCCCACAATCTTGACTACAAAGTGCACTTGTGTCCTATTATACTTTGGATAAATGAGTGTCTAGAGACCTTGTCTAAGAAGGAACCCTAATAATAGAACATTATTATCCATTACCACCATTAACCCACAACAACATTGAGGCTCTATGAGAGTCTTTGCAACCACACAAATAATCCTTTTGGATTCTCATGACTCCAAAATGATCCCTACAATTATTGAACACACATTTAAATTAACTCAACATTGACGGGTCACTAAAAGAAAAAATCCTCCCAAATCACAATTTTGACTACATGATTCACCACCACCAATTTAAAACTAAACACTTTCTTCAATAATAAAATGTTGTTTTTCAGTTCTTTTCTTTCAAGTGAATTGAACTAAAATCTTTGTTGAATAGGGAAACATTCACCTTTAGGTTTGGAACCTTTGGAGTAGGAGTATCAACTAGTCTTTGTATTGATCCACTTCCTCTAAATTGTGTTGAAATGTGGCGACTGATCAGCAAAGTACTGTACACTCAGCACGTATCCTCGCCCTAAAAAGGTCAACTTTGTTTTTGCCCTAAAAATGCATGTTATAAGCGGCTGGGATGCTTAAGGAATTGTAAGGTTGATGTACTATTTTTGCTGGATAATAAGAAAGATTGGACGGCTATGTATGGTGGACATAACCCATTCTAGGTGAACCACGTTAAATCTCTGTGTTATCTATGTCCTATTTTATTTCTTTATCTTTTGTATTTAAATCTGCATATAATTGTTAGTTCATATTTGCTTCGGATCTGCTTGAAACCCTAACAATTGGTATCAGAGCGAGGCTTTCTGTAAATTGGCAAGACTTTCAGATTTGAGTGGGAGCAATGGAGGATTCCAAATTCAAGGTCAAAAAGTTTAATGGCCAGAATTATCAGTTATGGAAAATGCAGATGGAAGATTACCTGTATCAAAAGGATTTGTGGCGGCCATTGCAAGGAAAGGCAAAGAAACCGACCACAATATCAGATGAAGAGAGGGACATTTTAGATAGAAAGGCACTGGGATCCATTCGATTGTGCCTTGCGTCGTCTATAGCATTCAATATAACATAAGCAAAAATGACTGTAGATTTGATGGCAACATTGGCTAAGTTGTATGAGAAACCCTCGGCTTCGAATAAGGTATTTCTTATGAAGCGTTTGTTTAATTTGAAAATGAGTGAGGGAGGATCTGTAGTAGAGCACTTAAATGAATTTAATACAATTACCAGTCAATTGTCTTCAGTAAAAATTACCTTTATAGAAGAGGTTAGGGCTCTCTTGATTTTATGTTCTTTGCCAGAAAGCTGAAATAGCTTGGTTATGGCTGTAAGTAACTCTGTCTCTGGTAAAAATACCTTGGTATTTGATGATATTGTTGGTGTTATCCTAAGCGAGGAAATGCGAAGGAAAAGCACAGGTGAGACTTCAACATCATCGGGTAGTGTTTTGAATGTGGAGAACAGAGGAAGATCAAAGAAAAGAGGAAAAGGCCCTGGGAATGAAAAGTCACGAGGGAAGTCAAAGAAAGGACGCTCTCAATCTAGAGGAAAGAAAGATTGCTGGTACTATGGAAAGCCTGGTCATCTAAAGAAAGACTGTTGGTCTCGGAAAAACAAAGAAGGAGACAAAAATGAAAATGACAGTAAGGAAGCTAATGTTGCAAGTAATACTTTACAAGATGCTTTAATCTTATGTTTGGATAATGTTAATGATTCCTGGGTAATAGATTATGGGGCTTCATTTCATGTTACACCCCATAGAAAATATTTTCTAGATTATGTTCAAGGTGATTTTGGATAGGTATATTTGGGTGATGATGAGCCCTGTCAAATTGTTGGAAAAGGAAAGATAAAGATCAAGTTGCAGAATGGTAATGACTAGTTTCTGCAGGAGGTAAGACATGTTCCTAATTTAAGAAGAAATTTAATTTCTGCAGGGCAACTAGGTAGTGAAGGTTGCATAGTTACCTTCTCAGACAGGATGTGGAGAGTCACTAAAGGATCATTAGTAGTAGCTAAAGGTGTGAAGGTAGGCACATTATATCTATGTACTGGTAACACTTACTCTACCTTAGCTGCTACAAATAAAGTTACTGCAGGGACAATAACAATAAATGTTGCAAGAACAGATTCGATAATGTGGCACCATAGGCTTGGGCACATGAGTGAGAAAGGGATGAAAATCCTTCACTCCAAAGATCTATTGCTAGGACTAAAGAAGATTGATTTAGAGTTCTGTGAAAACTGTGTTTATGGTAAATAGAAAAGAGTCAGATTTCTCAAGGTTGGGAAAGAGAAGAAGAGTGAGAAGTTAGAGCTTGTACATTTAGATGTATGGGGACCGGCTCAGGTATCATCTCTTGGTGGCTCTTGTTATTATGTTATTTTTATTGATGACTCAACCAGAAAAACATGGGTATATTTCCTAAAACGAAAATCAGATGTTTTTGAAACTTTTAAGAAATGGAAAGCTTTGGTTGAGAATGAGATAAGAAAAAAGTTGAAGTGTCTCAAATCGGATAATGGAGGTGAGTATTGCAGCAAAGCATTTGAAGATTACTATTCCTTAAATGGGATTCGAAAGCAGAAGATAGTTCCAAGAACTCCATAGGAAAATGGTGTGTTAGAGAGAATGAATAGGACCATCATGGAACATGCGAGGAGCATGAGATTGTATGCTGGATTGCCCTTACATTTTTGGGTAGATGTTGTACATACTGCTATCTATTTGATAAATAGAGGACCTTCAACCCCTTTGGATGGTGGTATTCCAGAGGAGGCATGGACTAGTAAAAAGGTAAATTATTCTTTTCTAAAAACTTTTGGTTGTGAAGCTTTTGTCCATGTTGATAAAGAAAACAGAACCAAGCTTGATGCTAAATCTCATAAATGTACCTTCATTGGATATGGGATAGATGAATATGGCTATCGATTATGGGATTTTGAAAATAAGAAAATAACGAGAAGTAGAGATGTTATATTCAATGAGAAGGTTATGTATAAAGAACAGATGCAGGAAAAAAAGCATGAACAGGACAAACAAGAATATGTGGTGTTTTATGAGATGATTTGGTTGCAATGTTTTCTAAAGGAATTGGGTCAGACACAAGAGGATAGCCCATTGTATACTGATAGCCAGAGCCATTCATCTTGCAAAGAACTCTACTTTTAATTCAAGGACAAAGCACATTCAGCTCAGGTACCACTTCATCTAGACTATTTTGGAGGAGGGTCAGTTACGGCTTGAGAAGATTCACACAAGTGAGAATCCTGCCGATATGTTCACAAAGGCAGTTCCACAGGAGAAGCTGATTTCTTCATCAGTTTCTTATGGTCTTCTTGATTGATAATTGTGGAATTTATACCAGTCAAGTCCTAGTGTTTTATCCAGCGGATGTTGTATGTACAGTGGTGTCATGTAGTATCAGTCTCCAAGTGGGAGATTGTTCGGTGTGGAGCCTGATCAATCTCCAAGTGGGAGATTGTTGAAATGTGGTGACTGATCAGCAAAGTACTGTACACTCAGCATGTATCCTCACCATGGTCCGAGGCTGGGCTGGGCCCTGAGCAGGGGTTTGGGGGCGGCAGCCCTCGAGAAAAAAAAAAATTTGCCATTTTTTTTGTTGATGAAAACCGACATTGTAATAAAACCCTAAAAAGGTCGACTTTGTTTTTGCCCTAAAAATGCATGTTATAAGCGGCTGGGATGCTTAAGACATTGTAAGGTTGATGTACTATTTTTGCTGGATAATAAGAAAGATTGGACGACTGTGTATGGTGGACGTAACCCATTCTGGGTGAACCACGTTAAATCTCTGTGTTATCTATGTCATGTTTTATTTCTTTATCTTTTGCATTTAAATCTGCATATAATTGTTAGTTCATATTTGCTTCGGATCTGCTTGAAACCCTAACAAATTGATCATAACTTTGGAAATAGTCTAGCTTGTCATTGTTAGGTGACAAAGATGAAACAAACCATAGTCCAAAATTGGGACTACAGATAGAACTGGAAAGATCTTGTTCTACCTCCTCCTTTCAATGATATATTCTTCTCTATTCGTTTCTCGCAGTATTAAATATCAAGGAAATAACAATATGCCATCCAAAAAATAAGATTCCTACATGCTTCACCATCTATTTGACCTATTCCATAGTTATGTTATTGGAATTGAAGTAAACTCCTTTACAAGTTCCTCACTAATCTTTATCCACTAAAATGGTAGTCTTTTATTCCTTTCCTCCATTACTCTAGTTTGATATTCATCCTTCCCCCTTGTTACTAAAAAAAATTTGAACTCTTTTGATTTTAAAAATTCATCATCAGTGATGTGTTGACTGCAAGCAAGGTCTCTTATATGCCTATTAGAATCATCTTCAATCTTCCATTTTTTTAATGACATACTTGGTGGAATAATTGGCACTAGTATTTCTCTTGATGTATATCATGTTAGATACAATGGAGGTGAAGGTGGATAGTCTACCACTGGTGCAAGCTCCTTTATTTGAACTCCTTCTGGAACACCCTACGCCTCCCCAATATCAACATTTTTTATCCCCTTCTCTTTCATTGGATGATCTTCTATTTTCACCTTCTTGGCAGGAAGCTCTATAGAGAAATTAGGTTGTTTGCCCTTATTGATAACTTATCTATTTAATAATGCATCTACACTGAGTATCAATTATAAATCTCAGTTTTATAAATAATTTAAATTTGTTGTTATATGGAGCCTAATTAGACTTAGAGGATAATTCTTCACACTTTTATCGGTGCAGTTTTCCACCTAATTAAGAGATGGGGGTTTGGGGGCAACACACCTAAGACAGGGTCAAGTGGCAACTTCCCTTGCGTGGTATGGGGCTTTCTATAGAGATTTCTTTAGCATTTGCAATAATATTGAGTTGCAAGGGATTGTTGGTCGTAATCGATTTGATTTAGTAGATAATAATATTGGACTCTTTGTTTAGTGGACATAGCCCGAGTTTGGGTGAACCATGTTAAAATTGTCTCCTATATTATTATTTTTGTGTTTTTCATTTCTTTGTTGAATATTTATTTGCATATTGTTAGAGTAATTTGGTCTTTACTTGATTAATTAAACAATATTTATTTAATTCTTTAAGTTCCCAATTATCTTTTTACACTTAAGCTAACATTAGGTGCGTATTAATTAATTATTATGTGCAAGCCTAGGGTTTTCCCTTTTAGGGTTTCTTGACCTATTAAAGGTTAAGTTCATTCTTTTCATTGTAACAAGAAGAAGGATTATTATTGACAATACATTTTTGGAGATTACTGAGCTCTCATCTTTTGGAGCATATTTTTCCTGTGTTTTTGTTCCTTCTGTGATTTGCTTCCTTGCTTCTCCTTGTAACATGTTTTTTAGCTTGCAGAGATCATTTGAGCCCCTTTGGTGTTGTATTTTCTTAACTCCAACATGGTATCAGAGCTTCCGATCTCCAGCTACCTGTTCTTGTTTTGAGAATTTTTGTATTGGAAGCAGATCTGGGGTTTCAGAAATTTTTTTTTATGCACATAGGTATAGGGTTTTTTTTTTAGCACTTTGGGCCTAAACGAACCTCAGCATCATGCTCAGACGGCCCAAAAACCCTTATGGTCATATAAAACTTGACCTTTTTTTTACTCCTGAGCCTCTAGATGATTTTTGGACTTATTCTTCAAATCTATATATTCGGGGGTTTGTGCAGTTGTTTTTTCCATTTCTGGGGGTAGCTGATTTTTTGGTACATTTTGATGCCAAAAGAACCTCATAGTTGGATTCAGAAGGCTGATTCCATGAATTTTGATATATAATTTGCCTATTTTCGGTGATAGGGGTATCTAGGGCATGATTTTTTTATTTGCATGTTTTATGAGACACAAAAATCCGTATGGCTATACCTGCAAATGCGTCAGAAAATTTTCGTCCAAAAATAATTTTTTTTTTTTTTTTTACCCTTTTTATGCCCTAAAAGGTTTTTTTTTATTTTGGCCGTAACTTGGTCATACGGAGGTGTTTTTCGACAAATCTTATATCGTCGGAAAGCTCTTTCTGAGCTCTATCTAGATCTGGAGGTTTTAACTTTTGATTTTGCCTTTTTGATAGTGTTTTTTTTTCTATCAAAGCTAAAGGTTCAATTTTGCACTCTGGGAGCCATAGAATAAGCATCTACCCTCTGTTTTTTGAAAATTTTATACTTTTGGAAAGCCATATGAGTTTTATTTCCAGATTCTGGTCCATGCATATTTTATTCATTTTTTTGCTTTTTAGCACTATGGTGGATATCTTGGTTGTTTCAGGTCCTGGGATCTGTTCTCTGGGTAAGATGTCTCTATTTTTGGTTCTCGTTTCTATTTCCAGTCTTCTTGTCATTGTAGCATTGTAATTATGCAAACGCACTGAGATAAAGTGCTATCATGCATTATTTACTTAGGATCTTGCATATATTGTGCCTTATTGTACATGCACTACTTATAAAGTGCCATGAGGGGGTGGATGTTTGCCTGTTGTTTGCCATCTTCCTTTGTCTAATGAGTGTTCCTTCCACGACATTCACCTCATGATGTGTGTCAAGTGAGTGTTCCTTCCACGACACCATGTACTTTTCTCAGCACCTTTGATGTTCCTGGTTCTTTGTCATGCAGTTCTTGTTGGTCATTCTTTTCAGTGTACCTATCCCTCTCCCTCTTCAACATTATGGGGAGGTTTGTCTTGTTGGTTCTAATGCTTCCATGGTTCAAGTGAGCAGCTCTTCAGGATTTGGTGTTTTCATGCCATCTGTATCTTCGATTTCAGTTGTTTGCCTTGTTTGCCTTATGATTCGAGTAGTGTCATTTGAGGGCACTCATACAGATTATAGTCTTCTCTACCTAGTCATGTTCTATGTCAGTGGAGGTTCTTCAGATCAGCAGTTTCTCTTCGATAGAGTTTGCAGGTTCTTCATGCTTTAGTGGTGTTCTTTTCCATCTCTTTTTGGAGTAGAGTTTTTTCCCATGTGGTTTTCTTTATTTATCCAGTTCATAGAGATTTCATTCTATTTGGGTACCTGATCAGGCCTCGTTGTCGAGACCCATCTTTCCTACTTTCAGTAGTTGTTCTAGGTTTTAGCTTCTCCCTAAGTTTAGCTTAAGGGGGGAAGTTAGAGTAATTGGGTCTTTACTTGATTAATTAAACAATATTTGTTTAATTCTTTAAGTTCCCAATTATCTTTTTACACTTAAGCTAACATTAGGTGCATATTAATTAATTATTTTATTAATTATTATGTGCAAGCCTAGAGTTTTCCCTTTTAGGGTTTCTTGACCTATTAAAGGTTAAGTTCATTATTTTCATTGTAACAAGAAGAAGGATTATTATTGACAATACATTTTTGGAAATTATTGAGCTCTCATCTTTTGGAGCATATTTTTCCTGTATTTTTGTTCCTTCTCTGATTTGCTTCCTTGCTTCTCCTTGTACCATGTTTTTTAGCTTGCAGAGATCATTTGGGCTCCTGTGGTGTTGTATTTTCTCAACTCCAACACATATAATTGATATTTTCTGCATGTAATTCTTAACATCCTTTTCATCATGGAAGAATCTTGGGAAATTAGCATCATTCTCCCTTCTGATTTCTTCAACTCTTATTATCATATTCCACTTCTTTCTTCTCTCATGAACTTGTTCGACTATCAAGCAATTTCTTATCACATCTTCATCATACAAGGGCTCATTCTTGAAGTCAAATCATAAAGACCTCATGAAACCTTCTGGATCAAAAATTGTAGGCTTTTCAAGACTTATCCTAAATGGCTTCAAAACTGAATACAATTGATCCAAACCTTCTTTATTTGTAATAGTGAAACCAACAAAATTACACTATGTAGGAAACAATGCAAGGGTTTCCTTGTCTTGCTAAAATTGATATTATCCATTTTACAATGCTTCCATATAACATTTAAGAAGGCAATTATCTATGGAACACACTTTAGCAACACATGAGGTTGCACTGTAGTCCCATAAACACTAATTGCAATAGTCTTTGAATGAAGATACCAATCTTGCCAATTATGTGAAATCCAAAGCTCCTTCCTCCTTTCTATATGTTTGAGGAAGTCCATCACATCCCTTGTGAGTTTCTCTTTTTCAAATACACAATATAATAGCACCGTTTGCATAAATTTTTTCTTAAAGGTGACAAAATATGACTTGATAAAGTGCCTATCCCAAATGTGGGTCCAACATTCGGCTAGAAACTTTGTCTCTTTATTGTCAAACAATATGAGTGGAAAATCACTATTCCATATTTTCTTCCCACTCCACAAAATTATGTCGTAGACTAGAGAGTACCATTTGAAGTCAAATTTCTCTAGATTGGCCTTAGCCTTAACAAAATTTTCATGTATCTCCCTCTCCAAGCATTTTGCAAAATCAAACCTTGTTTTCTTCATCACATCCTAGATCTCATCTATCACACACATCATTTCTATGGGCATGGAGTCCTTTTAATCTTCACCTAACACCTAACAAAGTGTGTAGTATGTCCTCACAAAGTAGTCTTCAAAGGTGTCCAAAGAGAAAAGCTCCTCAAATTGTGAAATAGGAGTAGGCCTTTTGTTGGACAGGCTCTTCCACCTAAATTTAAGGATTAATTTTTTTTTATATAAATGATTATGCACTTTGTAATTTTCTTCAATCTTGTTCAAATCAATTTTGGCTAGCTTTTACCTACGTAAGACAAATGCATATGTTATAATGATATTTTTAATGTGTAATATCTTGACCACTTGCAGTTATCACTACCATTCTCCCAAAGTCATGCCTCTATATCAACATTCTCAAGAGGTATGTATCAACAAAGAAATTAGGGACTGCATGATTGCTAAGACCAAGATCCCATCCATTTTTTATGAGGATCTTTGAGCATCTCTTTTGATACCAGTGTTGAAATAGGTATGACATAGGCTTCAAAACCCTTTCACCTCTAATATTATGTAGAACATCCAAAAATATATCTTTTGGAACTCTTGTCCCACACACTAGTAAAGGAGTTCTCTTACCTTTCAACTACTAGATGAAATCGCCATCCACCTTCATCAAAGGCTTCTTACTCAATTTCACTAGTTAGGTTTTATTCTTTACAACTAGGGTTTAACAAAATTCACTTCCAATACCAATAAACTTTCTTCTCCCATTAGTTTGAACAAGCATGTAGGTTTGACAAAAATTATAAAAAAGAACTTAAAAATGATTCTCTTACCAGTTAAAATGCATTTATTTCAATGTCACCTACAAAATCCTAATCTTGCCTGCAACTTCCTTCAAAGCTTAAAATAGAAAACTCTAAAAAGTGCATAAGATTAAGTATAAATAAACTATTTCAATGAAGCTTTTAGTGGTTTCCAATGCCTATCGGATTGAGCTACTATAGTCACTTCACTACTACTTCATTTGTGTGCAAGTAGACATTCACATATGTAAATGTTTGTTAGTTTGAACTTGCGCCATTGATCTTCAATGATCATGTGAAAATAGATGACGAAGATTAAAAGATCAAGCTTTTAACAATGTTCGTTAAGCTTTCCTTGTGCAATCTCTACTTGGATGCATGTTAGAAACATGCCAACATGATCCACTATGTCTTTGACTTGCAATGTGTCCATCAAAGATCAAATAGTCTATGTTCTACCCAAAAAGATACCAAAATTTATGACCAACAATATTCAAGGTGGTACCAATGTGATTCAAAAAGGATCTAAGGTTTATGATGCTCGATATGGTTACTTAGCCTATTGTTCAAAATCTTTCACATCTCAGATATGTCATTTTTTCAATCTACCAAACTTCCAAGTAGTACATAAATACACTTTTCTTTTCGCATAGGTGCCTATTTCTCACATCCTGTTAATGGATTAGTATAATCATTCTGGAGCTACTTGAGGTATTGGTATCTACCATGTACATTATTTAGGTAGGAGTGTTTTATTGTACATTTGCTTGGATCTTCTTTTTTTTTTAGTTTTTGTCTAGTATCTCTAGTTAGTCTCTTTTGTTGACTCCACTTGACTTTTTGTCCAATAGATAAACCACTTATCCTTTACAAAGATTCTAGGTCTTTCAACATTCATCTCTAACTCATCAAGCTAACAACCCCCCAACAAATAATATCTCCAATCATTCATGAATATTGGAAATCCTATCATCTTGAAGCATAATTATCATTATTTCAACAAAAAACCCTCAATTCAATAGTTGCAAAATGCATAAAATCATTAATATAATTAAATCTTGAAATGTATGCATGATGATGTGAAATGCTTTTGCAAGGATATTCCCAATAGCATTTCATCTAATGTGGAAAATTTTTTGCTTAAAAGACTCTTGATTGATGAGATATTAAAATCAATTTTTTATCGATCAAATTATTAAAATGATAGGTTTTATTTAGTTTAAATGGAATCAACTTCTAGTATTTGTTGTTGTGATTTTATAACTATTGTGACAAAGTTTCATGAGAAAATGTGTATCTAGTAAAAAGTTATGTATGTCTTCTTATTCATCAAATGCACAAGTTTGATAAAAGATTCTCTAAAGCCATCATAAGATTATTAAATTAGATTATAATCTTTCCTAACTTAAAATTTCTGTATAGGGATTGCACCAAAAATGCTAATGAAGGTTGTCAAAAAGAATCCCAAGTTATGATTTTCCATGGCTTGTACAACCGTTGAAATGCTAACAGAACTCATGTTTAAAGAAAATAAAATAAACAAAAATAAAAGAGGACAACTTTTGAAACGAATCTTGAAGTAACTGGAACTGGTTAAAATACCGACAACGAAGGAGAATTAGAATGTTCTTAAATTTGATAACTTCCCTTTAGTTCCCGACACTAGTTCTGTTGTCTTCTTCAAATGCCAATAACAAGGAAAAAGTCATTCCTACCAGCCTAGGGCTAAGTTGGATAAAGGATAAAAGAAGATGATACAATCAACTCATAAACAGCAAGTTGGTGTGTATGCTAAACATGTCAGAAAATCAGTTTTTACTGAGCCTTAGTACCTCTCCCTACACTCCCATGTCACACCTACCCGTTCAGAGTAAATACAACCCGGTTGCATGTAGACATTGGGATTGTCCCTCCCAATAGCTAGTAAAAATTAATTTATAGGTGATTTCAAATTTTGATTGGGAGAGAAAAATGTGTGCAGCACGAAACAAATATAATATAAACGAATATTTTCAACTGAGTTGTGTGTGTAGCAACAAAAGGGGAAGTTTAATGTTTGAGTGATTTAGAGGAATGTTTTAAAGTCTGTTTTTCAATAGTAGCTATGTGCGTGATTTTCTAGTGAGCATTGATTGCTCCAGGTATTATCATCTCGAAGTGAATAGTTTGTGAGTGAGCTAAGGTTGCTTAGTGTTTGGGAGTAGCTCCAGAATGCTGCAATCAAATTTGTAATCATAGTTTGTAGTTTTATTTTTCTGAGTTTTGTTTGTAAAAGTTATTTCTAGTCATTAATTGAATGCAAGAAAGAACTTGCATGTCTATGTAGCTTGTGTATTATTTCTTTGGTTTTGTATTTTGTTGTGCATTTTTAATGATTGGCAACCGAGCAACAACCTTAGAAGTTTACCTCTTTAGTATAGAGAATTTGTGTGTCCCAAACTTAGGGATTCTAACTTCTTTACATGTTATCAAATCCATTTAGCCTTAAATACTTGTGAGTTTTGGCATTTATTTTTTTGAGTGTTGAAATATATTGTGAAGGAGACATTGCAATAGATGAAGAAAATAGATGGAAGCAACCACCATCTTTTAAGGATAAAGTTATGATGTCTAGGAAAAGAAGATGAAGATCACAATGGTAGAAAATGATTTGTGAGAGCTTTTGGTTAATGCATTTGTGCACACAACTAACCCAACTCAGTTTGTAGCCCTTACAAACAATCAAGAGACATAGTTAAGGGTGACAAGGAGGAAAGATGCAAAAGCCCTTAGTTTAATTAAGGCAGTACTATCTACCAAAATAGAAGTGACTAACTATGCAAAGAAAGCTTAGGAAATCCTTCAAAAATGATATAGAGGGACTGACAAAGTCAAACTAGAGAAGCTCCAAGTTCTTCAAAGATATTTGAGATTTTGCAACTCAAGGATGGTGAAGTTCTATTTTATATTTCTAAATGAGTCTCCGCTTTATTAAATTATTTGAGTACAAATTGTGGAACGATGTAGAAAATAAGGATTATGGAGAGGATCCTTTGAAATTTTCCCTCTATGTTTTACGCAATTGTCATTGCCATTGAAGATTTAAAGGATGATCCAGAGTCGTAGTATAGGTATAGAGTAGGTTCCCCTAGTCCAAGAACAAACAAAGGACTCTAGAAATCACAAAAGACTTTAAGGGGTATAGAAAGATCAATTTGACAAGTCCCACATCATTTCCTTCCTATATGCTTCCTCTTAAGGCCATTTCCCTTGAATGCTTCACTAGGACTTCTAGTGGTTCTTAATGAACCTATAGCCCAACTAGGTTTGGTCCTCTCTCCAATTCATTAGTGCCTATTTAGGGCTTGGTTTTAAGTCCCCTAGGTTAGGAAGACTCCTTTCAATCACCAATTTAGGTTCCCTCTAATGGTATGTGACAGTTGCTGCAATAAGGCCTACTAATCCTAGTAGCCCTGCTAGACCGGTTTTCCACAATTAACTCCTTATTTCTCGAAAGGACCTAGACAAATAATTACAGATTTGGATACCCTTTAATGAGTTACAAAACATATCAAAAGGATTCCAATAGTTAGAAAAGACAGAGGTCCAAACCCTATCTTGGTTAGGAGACCTAATAGCCCAAATTAGGCCTATTTTACAAAGGAGAGGATAGGCACAAGCCCTATCTTGTCAAACCAACACAAGGAACACTCTTAGGACATGGTAAATACACCAATTCCTAATTTTTAGGCAATGATCTGACCCCTGACACTTGATGTGAGACCTATTTGCTTGCACTTGCATGGTGGCCACATGGAGTTGCGCACCTTAATGCATCAAACCCTTGCCTCCAGCCGGTCCTAACCTAAAAAAGTCTTTCAAAACCTAAGAACAAATTTTCCATACTTGCATCTCCTCCAAATCCATGGACCACCAATGAAGGATCAGTAAGATGAGGCCATTTCTTTGTGAAACCCTAGGTAAAACTGTCAAATCAAGACCACTTCCAGAAAATTGCAAGTTTCTCACTTGTCTTGGAAAATTAGGACCTCATACTTGATGCATATGAAATTTTATTGGCCACTCTAACACATCCCATTGGTTTTCTAATTCCAAAATGTATGTAGAGTACGGTACACCATACAGAATAATAAAATTGCAGGAAATTCTCAGAATTTTATTGCTTCAAAGATGCCAATTGTTTACAAAACTCTTCTCCTCTCCCAATGATGATTGGGAATGAAATTTTATACCTTACTCAAAATTTATCAACCACCTTTTGAACTGAGGTGACCACTGGGAAGAAGTTGCTCCTTGTAACCAAAAGTTGTCATGGTTTAGCAATTTTGACACATGTTAAGTCCGCAGACCTAGAGTTGTTCCAACATGTCTTAAACCTTCCTAAGACACCTCTAACACATAAACACATAGAAAATAATCAACTAAATACCCCTAGGCCCATATTCCCATGGTGGCTTATCAACTTGCCAGATCCATGTCATTGGGTAACAAAGTAGGGTTTATTACAAAAATCAAACAAACAAAATTATCCTATTACATAGATTGAGAGATTACATTATTAAGCATGTGTGACCGTTAGGACTTCATTGCCATAATTATCTTAATCATGAGGTGCCCCTGCACCATACTCCCAAGGTGAATGAATCTCAACTCCACTTGAGATGAGGTCATGTAATGTAGTGCCATGCTTCTTGATCTGATCTTCATCCAACCAAGTGGCTTTAGAGTTTGGTTTCCCTTTAATTTCCATTTGACCAAGTATTGTTTGTACTCACTTCTCCTGGTCTTCTTTACAATATTGGTGTCCAAAAATTTCTCAAGTTTAGGTGGCTCATGTTTGGGAAGATCTATATCTGCTACATCTTCTAGGATCTGATATGAGTTACCCACATGACAATCACCTTTAAAAGGAGTTAGATCACAAACATTAAAAATAGGAGATATGCCAAGGTCAGGTGGTAATTGAATTTCATAGGCATTGTTGCCAAACTTCTTCAAGATTTGACATGGCCCTTCTTTCCTTTGCATGGGCTTAGTGTGCTTTCCCTTGACCAACCTTTCCTTCTTCAAATTTTCCAAAACCAAATCTCCAATCTAAAATTGTAATTCTCTCCTTTTCTGATCTGTATGTTCTTTGTACTTGTCTGATGACTTTTGAAGTTGCATCTTGACCTGCTCATGGACTTCCTTTATGGCTTCAACAAACCTCTCCCCATTTGCACTTATGGGGTCCATATGGGGTAGTTTTATCAATTCCAATACCCCTCTTGGATGTAACCCATACACAATCTAAAATGGTGACTTCCCTATGCTTTTGTTTATAGTGTCACTGCAGGAAAACTCATCCTGGGATAAGATTGAATCCCACTTTTCACAATTCTATCTTGTAAGGCACATCAACAAGTTTTCTAATGATCTATTTACCACTTTTGTCTGTCCATCCATTTGTGGATGATAGGCTGATGAAAAGGACAGATTGGTGCCAAGTTTACTCCATAGAGTTCTCCAAAAATGGCCAACAAATTTGACATTCCTGTCAGATACTATGTTCAATGGGAGTCCATGGATCCTTGCTACTTCTCTAAAAAACAAATATTCTATGTAAGATGCATCACTAGTGAACTTACATGGCAAGAAATGTGTCATTTTACTAAACCTATCAACTACCACAAATACACTATCAAACCCCTTTTGTGTTCTAGGTAAACCCATTACAAAGTCCATTGACACACTTTCCCAAGGTCTTGAGGGAATGGGTAAGGGTTGATAAAGACCAGCATTAGTACTTTTTCCTTTTGCCTTCTAGCAAATAGTGCATGCATCTACAAACTTTCTTACATCAACCTACAATTTGGGCCAAAAGTAGTGCCTCCTTACCAATTCAAGTGTCTTGTCCAAGCCAACATGACCTTCCATAGCCCCACTATGCTTTTCCTTGATGATATTAGTCCTCATTGAGCACCTTGGTATGCACAGTTGCCCACCTTTGAATAGAAGTCCATCTTGGATCAAAAAATAAGAGAATTCCACATGATAACTTTCATCAAATTCAGTACATACCTTGTAGATCTTCTAGAAGTCCTCATCTATAGCATACATATCTTTGAATTCATTAATCCCAATGCTTTATAATTGGATTTCAGATATGGTTAGCACTCTTCTACTTAGTGCATCAACCGCTTTGTTGGCTACTCCTTTCTTGTGTTTGATGGAGAAGGCATAGGCTTGGAGGGATTCTACCCATTTCATATGCCTATGGCTTAACTTTTATTTTCTATTAATGAAACTCAAGGCTTGGTTATCAGCATAGACCACAAATTCCTTTGGTAGAAGATAGTGCCTCCATTTTTTCAAAGATTGACCTAATGCATACATTTCTAGGTCATAAAAAGAATATTTTCTCTTTGCCTCATTGAGCTTTTCACCAAAGAATGCTATAGGTCTTCCTTCTTGGCTTATGACTACTCCTATGGCCACATGACTAGCATCACATTCAATCTGAAGCACTTTATTAAAATCAGGTAAGGCAAGTATCGGTTGTTGAGCTACCTTCTTCTTGAGAGTTTCAAATGACTCATTCTCTTCCTTTGTCCAAGAGAACTTGCACTGTTGACCACCTTTTATGGTTTCCAATATTGGAGCACATATCTGATTGAACCCTCTTATGAACTTTATATAAAATTTGGCTAATCTATGGAAACTCCTAACCTCACTAATAGTCTTAGGAGTAGGCTAAGAGATAATTGTATTTACCTTATCCTGATCCATCTTTTAGTGACCTTTAGAGATCACAAATCTAAGGTAAGTGAGTTCTTCCTACATGAGCAAACACTTCTCCATATTGATCATCAATTCCTCTTCACTCAATTTTCTCAAAACCATGTCTAGATGCCTCGAGTGCTCTTCCTTTGTCCTGCTAAATATTAGTATGTCATCCAAATACACTATTACAAACTTCCCTGTGAACTCTTTCAAACCTTCATTCATGAGCCTCATGAATGTACTTGGGGCATTAGACAATCCAAATGGCATAACCTTCCCCTCATACAAACCTTCATTTGTTTTGAAGGCTTTTTTCCACTCATCACTAGGTCTAATTCTGATTTGGTGGTATCCACTCTTTAAATCAATTTTAGAGAAATATTTTGCACCCCCCAAACAATCAAGAAAATCCTCTATTCTAGGCATTGGAAATCTATACCTTATGGAGATCTTGTTGAGAGCTCTTGAATCAGTACAAATCCTCCATGTTCCATCCTTTTTCAGTGCCAAAATAATAGGGACTACACATGGGCTAAGGCTCTTTCTAATTAGGTCAGAATCTAGCAACTCTTGAATTTTCCTTGCCATCTCCTCATTTTGTTGTGGTGTGAGTTTGTATGCATCCTTGTTAGGCAATGTAGCCCTTGGGATCAAGTCAATACAGTGATTGATCTCTCTCATTGGTGGCAAACCCCTTGGCACTCTATCTGCAACTATTCCTTTGTATCTAACAATGATCTCCTTCACTTCTAGACTGAGATCCTTTTCTTTTCCTTCGTCCCTTTCATCTACAACAGGCTTCTCCTTTGAGATTAGTATTGGAAGCAAAGTGAAACATATTCCTTATTCCATCTTTATCTCCTTGAGGAATACTTTGCCTTCCATCATCATCACTTTGGACTCATTCTCTTTATGCTCTTAATTGTTTTTAGTCAGGGGCAGTAGCTCTATGACCTTGCCATTCTTTGTGATTGAGTAGGTATTCCTAAAACAATCATGGTGTGCTTTGAGGTGATACTACCATGGTCTTCCAAACAAGAGGTGAAAAGCATCCATGTTAACAACATCCAACAAAATCTTATCTTTATATGCACCTATCTAGAATTCCACCCATGACTGCTCCTCTACAAGTGTTTGTTGTCTCTTTGTGAGACAAGACACCTTATAGGGGTATGGATAGGGTATCCTCCTCCATTTCAACTTCTCTACCATTTTTGTTGACACAAAATTCTCAATAGACCCTGAGTTACTAAAAACCTTACATACCTTTCCTCCTAATTGGGAAGTGGTGTGGAAGATAGACTTCTTTTGAGGTGGCTCCATAGGTGTTGGTACCTTCAAGAGGGTTCTTCTCAACATTAGTGCCTCTTGAGTCTCTAGATAACCATATGAATTAGGTTTACTCCCACCTTGGTAATCTGATTCTTGGGTTAGGTTGGTTCTCCTTTCTCCTTGGGAACTAGATCTCATCTTCTCTGGGCATCTACTGGAAATGTGTCCCTCTTGGTTGCAGTTAAAACACTTTAATGATCTTTCTTATCTTTCTAATGGTCTACCTCTGAAATTAGGCCTTCTCCCTTTGAAGTTGCCTTTATTTGCTGATGTCATTCCTTGAGGATTCTTGACTACTATCTCCTTGGAACTCAAAATTTGATCCTCTTCCTTTGAAGTTTCTCCTTCCTCTTGATTGCTTACCCCTTCCTCTACTGCTCTACTTTTGTCTTCTTTTAAGCTTCTCCTCTACCTTTAATGCTAGTTGATAGCATTTATGAATAGTGTCAGGGCATAAGAGGTTCAACTCTTCATGTATGTTCCACTTTAGGCCGTTTAGATACCTTGCCACTCTTTCACTTTCATCTTCAACCTTCTTAGATTTTATACTCAATTTCTGAAATTGTTTAGTGTAGGCACACACATTCATCTCTTTCTCTTTGACATTATGCCTTCTCTTGTGTAATTGGACATCATAGTCCTCAAGTACATATACTCTATTGATCTCTGCAATCATCTTCTTCCAAGAGGTAATCATTACTCTTGCCTCTTTTACTCTTTCCCCTTGCACAAAATTCCACCATGTCAGGGATGCTCCATGCATTTTTGACTTTTTAATCTTCACCTTTTGATTGTCAGCAATGTCTTCACATTCAAAGAAGTTGTTCAAGGACTCTATCTAGTCCATCACTCCATCGACATCCATCTTCCCACTGAAAATAGGAAGATTTGACTTCTGGTCCATGGTTAGATCCTCTCCAAAGACTTCAATATAATGACAAGGTACCTATGCTATGTAGGAACTTCCTCTTCTTCCTGCGCTTGTGGGTTCTCCTCTTCTTCTCCCACTTCCTCCGATCCATCAGGTTCTCCTCTCTCTAATCCACCTTCCAAGCTTTCTATCAATTTTCTAAGCCGATCATTCTCCTCTCTTTTTTCTTACACCAACCTAGCAAGTTCCACATTTGTCACATTTGTAGGCATGCTTCTAGCCTCACACTCTAATTCTTCTTCTGACATGTACTATTCTCCTTCCCAAAAGGATTCCTATTACACTCTGATACCAATTTGATGCAGAGCCCTGGTATAGGTATAGAGTAGGTTCCCCTAATAAAAGAACAAACCAAGGACTCTAGCAATCACAAAATACTTTAAGGGGTATATAAATATCAATTTAACAAGTCCCACATCATTTCCCTCCTATCTGTTTCCTCTTAAGGCCATTTCCCTTGAATGCTTAACTAGGACTTCTAGTGGTTCTTAATGACCTTATAGCCCAACTAGGTTTGGTCCTCTCTCCATTTCATTATTGCCTATCTAGGGTTTGCTTTGAAGTCCCCTAGGTCAAGAATACTCTTTTGAATCACCAATTTAGGTTCCCTCTAATGGTTTGTGACAATTGGTGCAATGAGGCCTACTAATCCTAGTAGCCCTATGTTGCCGGTTTTCTACAATTAACTCCTTATTTCTCCAAAGGACCCAGAAACCTAATTCCAGATTTCGATACCCTTTAATGAGTTACTAAACATATCCAAATGGTTCCAACACTCCGGAAATACAAAGGTCCAAACCCTATCTTGGTTAGGAGACCTAATAGCCCCAATAAGGCCTAATTTATAAAGGAGATGATAAGAAAAAGCCGTATCTTGTCAAAAAAACACAAGGAAAACTATTAAGACATGATAAATCCACAAATTCCTACTATTTTAGGCAATGATCTGACCCCTAATACCTGATGTGAGACCTATTTGCTTGCACTTGCATAGTGGCCACATGGAGTTTCCCACCTTAATGCATCAAACCCTTGCCTCCAACCGATCCTAACCTGAAAAAGTCTTTCAAAACCTTAAAATAAATTGGCCATACTTGCATGTCCTCCAAATCCGTGGACCACCAATGAAGGATCAGCAAGATGAGGCTATTTCTTTGTGAAACCCTAGGTAAAACTGTCAAATCTAGACCACTTCCAGAAAATTGCAGGTTTCTCCCTTTTCTTGGCAAATTAGGACCTCAGAATTGATGAATATGAAAGTTGATTGGCCACTCCACTGGTTTTGTAATTCTAAAATGTCTATACAATACGATACACCATGCAAATTAACAAAATTGTAGGAAATTCTCAGAATTTTATTGCTTCAATTATGCCAATTGTTTACAAAACTCTTCTCCTCTCCCAATGATGATTGGGAATGAAATTTAATACCTTAATCAATGGTTATCAACCACCCTTTGGACTAAGGTGACTATTGGGAAGAAGCTGCTCCTTGTAACCAAAATTTGTCATGAAAAGTTATCATCAAAAGTTGTCATGGTTTAGCAACTTTGAGACATGTTAAGTCCGCAGACCTAGAGTTGTTCCAACATGTTTTAAACCTTCCTAAGACACCTCCAGCACATAAACACCTATAAAATACTCAACTAAATATCCCTAGGCCCATATGCCCATGGTGGCTTATCAACTTGCCAAATCCATGTCATTGGGTAACAAAGTGGGGTTTATTAAAAAAATCAAACAAACTAAACTATCCTATTACATATATTGAGAGATTAAATTCTTAAGCATTTGTGACCTTTAGGCCTTCATTGCCTTGATTATCTTAGTCATGAGGTGCCCCTGCACCAAAGAACCTCTCTACTTTGACAGTGGATAAGTTAATGGGTTCTCTTCAAACCCATGAAAAACACCTAAATGACCTACTACTTCTTTGCAAGAGAAAGATATCAAATCTTGGGCCAATGCAAGAGGTGGGGGGAGAAGAAACAATGATGCACAAAGCTTAAGAGATAGAGGTCATGACAACTACAAACAAGGAAATACTAGAGGTTGTATCTTGAGACAAGCATATAGACATGAGGGAAAGAATAGCTCTTATACTAGCTCTAGAAAAGGTGAGACGAATAGTGGTTTGAATCAAAGGTATGAAAAAAGAAATGTTGAATTTTACTACTGTCATAAGTTTAGAAACTATGCAAGTGCTAGAAAAAGCATAATATCCAATCAAAGAAAACTACAAATGTGATAGATGTGAATGTGGCTTAGGGTAATTATTCCACAACCTTAATCATGTGCAACTTTGTTGAAGAAGGAAACCCTAAGGTTTGTTATTTAGATAGAGGTTGTAGTAACCACCTGAGTGGTAACACATTTTCTTTTTCTTTTGTTGATAAAATTGTAAAGTTAAAGATTAAAATGGGGAACAATAGATTAAAATGCAATGGTTGGGAGGAAGAATAGAACCATCATAGAGACAGAAAGGAGCATGCTATAGGAAAAGGGATTCCGAAATGAATATTGGATATAATTTGTAGAATTGACATTATACTTGATAGATATAAGTCCAACCAAGGTGGTTCATGACAAGATTTCACAAGAGACATGGTCAAAATGCAAGTACACCATTGAGAACTTGAGGGCATTTGGGTGTGTAGCATATTCTCATGTACCCAAGGAGAACGGAAAAAAATTTATATGGTAAGGGTGAGAAATTCATTTCCATTGACTATAGTATTGAGTCAAAGGCACATAGATTATATAATCTAGTTAGCAAAAATATGGTTGTTAGTAGAGATGTTGAGTTCACTCAGAATGGGTCATGGGATGGTTTGGTGGACACCTCTTCATCTACCTCACATGGAGTTCCCATTGTTGATGAAGATGATGAGTATAAATATCAACAAGATCCTAGAGGAACACATATGGAGATCTCCAAACAACTTTGCGAAGCTCCTAACTTAGACATGCAATTAAACAAACTATCTCAGAACTCATTCAGAGATAGCTCCATGTGTCTCTCATTATCTCCAAGCATGGATGGACAAATTTGGGTTGCTTCTGATGCAAGTAGGAAGGAAAGATAATTAGTCATAGATACCTAGGGAATCAACTCTAGAGAGTCAGTCAAGGTAGCTCTGAAAGGCTCTAGTCAAAGTCTAAATAGATAAATAGAAGTAGTAGTGAGATTTTAGACAACACCCTCACCTCCCTAATGCTAAAGAACACAAAGAGTGTAAGGGAGATATACTAGAATGAAATGTATGATGAAGATTTTGATGAAAATGTGAATTTTGAATTATTTTCTCATAGTGATCCAATCTATTTTGATGATGCTATTGGAGAGGATAAATAGTGTGGGGACATGGTTGAGCAGAGAGGTGAAATAAAAAGAAATAGAACATGGGTCTTACTCTCTTGATAAGTGTGTTATTGAGGTGAAATGGATTTATAAGACCAAGATAAATGTTGAAGGGAAAATAGAGTGGCATAAGGTATGATTAGTTGTCAAGAGGTTATGATGAGATGTATGCCCCTATTGTGAGGATGGAAATTGTGTGGACAATCATATAAATTTTATCTTGCATAAAAATGGAAGGTATTTCAAATGGAAATGCAGTCCACCTTCTTAAATGGAGTGTTGAAAGAAGAATTTTATGTGGAGCATCCACCTGGTTATGAGATTTTATATCACGAAAGCAAAGTGTATAGGCTGAAGAGAGCTCCATGGGCATGGTACAAAAAAATTGACTCATATTTGGTGAGAAATGTTCAAGATATTTAATCATAAGGTCAAACATCACACATTTGAGGTAGGTGACTAGGTTTTCAAAGTAAACCCTAAGAATCGGCAAGATAGAGAGAAATGGGGAAAATTCAAAACTAACTAGCTTGGCCCCTACATTATCAGAACAATTTATCCCTCTATAACATATCATCTATCTAATCTCTAAGGTCAAATTCTTAAAGATCCTATCAACAAAATGCACCTTTGCAAATGCTACACTTTCTTTGAGAGAATCCCTTAAAAACAAATGAAAAAAAATACAAAAAATATGAAAATAAAATTAAAAAAATCATCACCTTAATGAAAAGTTAACAAATAGACATCTTGTGTGACACAAAAAAAAAAAAAAATAAGAAAAATAAAGATAACTAAATTTGTCCAATGATGAAAATCATTTTAGTGGCACCCTAGGCAAGTACCATGGGAAAAACTATGAAACCAAGACCATATGTATGGACCTTTCTCCTCCCTCTTTCAGGATTCCACATCATCCTTTCACTTTCCACACACTCACAACCTACCACTTCATAACAAACTTTATATCCCCATCATGACTCATCATTGTTCTACCTAGGGTCCTTACCTTCTAGAATAAATATTTCATTGTCCTTGCTTAATCTATAATAACCAAGTTCTATCTCTAAGTGTAGGCATTTCCTCGACCTATTGAGTAGATTGGATCCATGACATTGCATGATTAAGAGGAACACCACTTTACATGTTCAATATTCTTCTCACAATCTGCAATAAAGTTTAATGTGCATCATCAATCTAGAATAAAGTTTTTATTTTGTCTACAATAAACATCCATTTCATTGAGTGAGTAGTTTTAGATGACTCATTGTAGTGTTATAAATTGGACATTCTCAATTAAGGTTGTCCAATTCTATGCTTAGGCTAGCACCCACCTTAGTGTGTCCCATTGTATCTTGCATTACAAGGTTTCTTTAGGCATTTAGTTATTAATTTAATTAAATCTAAGTCATGTCTCATCAATTCACACATCATAAAATTGGGCCCTTAACCCTACGTCCACCCCTTTTATTTTATCTTAATTTGATCCTATAATGTCCTATTTTCAATATTGAAGGCACATTTCTGCAAATATACATATCTTGGATTGACCTACCATGTTGAATTTAACTTTAGAATCACGATATCTCACATCCCTGAAAAATCAGAAAAAAGTTTGTTGGACCAGGTAGTATACTACCTAGTTCTGAATTTTTTCCCCCAAATTTCACAAGCTCAATTTAGTAGTATTATATAATGTTCCAATCCCACTTGATGTCAAATTTGAACAATTATAAGTTGGCCTTTTATCAAATTGAAAATTAGAGTCTCAAACTACAAAATTCATCCATCAATCAAGTCTACATCAACATTTTTATCAATTATGGAAGCTTTAGGAGATACTGAAGAATGATAAGAGCACGGGGGCTTCACTTAGTGAACCTAGGTTATAGCACGTGTGTTCATGCCATACTAAAGAATCCCCCTATTTTCAAAAAATATTGCCCTAAACTCATTTTTTGTCACCCCCCCCAATACACAACTCGAATTAAAAGCAATATATTGCACCCTCATTTTTGGGATATTAAAACCCCCAATATGAATGCATGTGATATAATATTGCTTAGCTAGTGAAGCCCCCATCACCAATTGTTGATCAAAGCTTTTACCTCTTCCTTAGGATTTGGTATGATTTTATGTTATTTTAATATTTTTATATTTAGCATCAGATCTATATCATATTAGCTCTCATATTTATAATATGTCTTTATATTTGTATTGCATTTATGATTTGAATCATTTAGATTAACTCATATTACAGTTTTGATCAAAACATAGGGTAAAAATCTAGTTTGTACCTAGCTCATATGAATCTTAAAAACACATGAGATTCTAGGGAACACACAAACACACTATTCAATACAATATCAACTATTTGTGAAGGTGGAAATAACCAAAACTAGGGGGTTGACTAAGGAAAAACCCTATATATCCACAAACACACCATTTTTTAGCTTGCAAGTGCGGTTACAGGTTTCTATCAAAGAAAACCATTTTTGGGATATCTCAAAAGATAGACACAAATCCATTAACAACATTTGGACCTGTATCTCAAAGACCAAGATGCCCTACACCCTAGTCCTCTAGGACCAACATGGTCCATGCCCTAGTCCTCTTCAGTGAGCTCTAGCTTTCACCAATTTGGCTCAAACAGACTAAAAATACTATTTTCCAGTTTGTTGGTTGTCACTATCTCTGAGACCAGGGCATACAATGCCCAACACCTATCCAGTCAGGCCTAGATATGTATCATAGGTTCACGTCAAATCCTCATTCTTAGATTTATACTTTTTATCCTCGTTTTGCTACTTTATCAATTTATCATCATTTTCTATTATAGTTACTTTCATTCATCCTATTAGTATAACTTCACATTCTCCTACATTTAGCATATTCGCTTTCATAGAAATGAAAGAATAGAAACCCTAAAAGTATCCATTGACTCTGTTTCAGGTTCTTTCTTAATCCAAGATCCTAGAGGATAACTCCTTTAGGTTCTTTCTTACTCCAATGTTCAGATGAAAGTGGGATTAGGACCTAAAACTACATGATTCCATTTAATCCTAAACAAACATAAGTAGAATTTGTGCTTTAACAAATTCAATCTTATGCAACCGACATCGATGCAAGATGGGTAGTCTTGTTTGCCTGATGATTGTTTTTCCTTTATCAGGATATTATCAACATTGTAACCAAATGAAAATTTAAATATCTATGGCAATAAACATTTATGGCGTAAGGATATCATTGTCTATTGGTTTAAGGTAGATTTTTTTCCCTTTGATTTTATATTTTGGTGACCGATCTAATATGCTTCTCAAAGACATCCATGGACTAGAGTGACCGAGCTGGGGAATGATCATCTAATTTGTTGCTCGTGGATTTTTCTTTAGTAACACTATGCCTCTTTCGAGTATATGGTAGACAAAAGAGGATATGTTAATGGATTATATATTTTTCTTATATTTCATGATAATCAAATAAATGTAATTAATTATGTTTAAATTAATATAAGTTAATTAATTGTGACATTAGGATTGATAATTGTAATGTTGTAGCATCATAAATTGTAAATAGTACTATTTACAGCTCATGTTTATAATGTATTTTATGGCCATCCTATCTCTAGGTCCATTTTGATCCTCTTCTTCAACCCTGATGTCATGAACATTGTTGAGTGGGCCCCGTCTTTGAGGTCCCTTCCTTGTTTGCTAATTAGAAGCTCTCATTTTCTAGAGGACCAAGGCATGGAATGCCTATTCTAGACCAAGGCACCTAAAAATGCCCTAGTCCCTTTAAATAAGCCCTAATTTGAAATAGGGAAGACCCTTTCCCTCTCCGATGTTTTTCTTTTCCCGTGACTACACATGACTATTGGAGGTTAGCTTAATCGATAATTTACCTAGGAAAACCTATACATGATATTTGTGCATCCATGAGGCATTCATTATCAAACATCTTTAGACATTCAAGGTTGCATTTTATCGTTGAAGCATTATGGAGAAAAGCTACCCCAATCTTCATGCAAACATGTGTGTGTGATTAGGGTTTTTCATGTTCATCTGTTTTTCATGCCATTACATTCAACATTTGTAATTACATTCAAATAGAATTGTATCATCGATCCTTCTATCAACAATTACAGATTTGAGCTACAACCCCTAAGCACTTATTTTAGTATTTGCATTATTATTTTCAAGGTTAATTCCTAAATAGGGGTTTAAATTAGGAAAATCCATATCCACAACATCTTTCTCTCTCTTTCTAAGTGCAAAAATAAGTGTAGGAGTTATACTTGGTAATTGTAATAGAATCAATAGTGACGAACAAGTTTAGCTTTTGATACAGTAAAATTCGGACGACCAGGGCAAATATGTACAATCTAGTCCTAAAAATCCACGCCAGATATCTAGGAATAGGTTTTGAACGTCTTCTCTTGGCTAGATCTCAATTTGTGACTCTGTGGGACATCTATAGCATTCTATGTTTGTTAATTTACTTGAATTCATCCCTCATTTTGCCTTCATTTACAATCATCAATCAATTTCCACTTTGGAGAGAGGAAACCCTAACAACAACTGAATCTATTCAAAGTTTCAGCCTTTCCTTATTTAGATTGACGCTAGATCTATTAGGTTCACCCCTCTTTCCACAAATGTTGCTTTGGTTAATTTGTATTATTATTGGTTTTATTATCTTCATTTGCCCTAATTCCAAATTACACCATTTCATTTTGGTGAACCTGACATCTTTCATGCTAATTTATGATTTGTGTTCTGAAATATCATTTTATGAATTTTAATTTTCAAATTTTTACTCATAGATTATATTTCCAATTAAAAACATAAATTTAGAGGATAAATTCATAAAAAACCCTAATATATTTTTCTAAATTTGACTTGTGGATCGTATTATTTTTTACTTGTGTTTCCAAATATGATTTTGGGAATTCATAATGACACTTACTAAATTTTATTTGTTTGCTATTTCAAATATAATTTCATTTCTTTTTACTTACATTTATCAAAACCATGTGTTGGACAATGGTTTCTTTCACTTTACATTACTTCTTTTCATTCATAGTATTTCTACACATTGGAATTTTAGAATTTCAAAAATATTTCCTACTAGTCAATCATATCTCAAAGATTTTATTCATGTTGCATGCTAATTTATGATGTTATTTTCAAGAAAATATATTACATGTGTAGATCACATAAAAGATTTTGTACGCAATTATGGTCCTAGAGATGACATTGAAAAAGCTAACACGTGTAGCCCTCCTAGGGTATCTCATTTGAATGAACAAAATAACTATAATAAATATTATATAATAAATTAAAATAATTTTTAACTATATAAAAAGCTCAAAGACAATGTTACATCCCACCTTTCTAATTTTGGAAATTATGAATAATATAATGTCCTTGTTTGGATAAACAAGTTAAATATATGTTTTTCTCATTTGGATGTAAAAAGTATTGAAAGGAAAAGGATTGAATAGATAAGTTAATTAAATGAAGTTTCCATTGTCTAACCAATTTTCTTTCATGTGACCAAGTGGATGTAGGATTCACAGTACCTCAGAGGGAGGGAGAGTATCATCAAGGAGAGGATTGCATATACTAGAAATAAGCAAAGACAATTAGTCTTGGGTCTGATTAATCAAACAAACATCTTGAACATCTTGGGCATGGTAAAGTAAGGCCCAAATCAACATATTAATGTTAACCTTGAGTCAGTTGTCACCCTCGTGCTATCAAGTTATTGGTTATCCTATGTCTCAGTCTATTCCTTATTATGATTATTTATTATTGATGTTTCTCTCTCTTTGATGTTAGTATCATACTTTTTTCATGTCTTTTATTTTAATTATTGTCTCACGCACACACACACACACAAAATTATATTTCTTCTCAACTTTGTGGATTTATTACTTATGAGGATATTAGTGCCCACACACACACACACACTCCTATGTCTTAGTCTATTCCTTATTATGATTATTTATTATTGATGTTTCTCTCTCTTTGATGTTAGTATCATACTTTTTTCATGTCTTTTATTTTAATTATTGTCTCACTCACACACAAACAAAATTATATTTCTTCTCAACTTTGTGGGTTTATTACTTATAAAGATATTAATATGCCCCCACACACACAAAGACAGACAAAATTATATTTCTTCTCAACTTTGTGGGTTTATTACTTATGAGGATATTAGTGCCCACACATGTACATGTGCAATTCATGAGTATGGATAATGTTATGGATGTTTATCTTTGTATTGCTTTGAGCTTCTTGTTTAGAGGCCATCAAAGATGGATGTACTAACCACCAACTCGGTGGCTAAGTTTCTTATAATTTCTATGTTGACCGAGAAGTTGGCACTTTAACGTACCATGTCGTAAATAAATTGCGATTAATTTGGTATTACTGGATGCCAAGAGGATTGTTATTTTTTGTTTAGGGAAAGATTTTAGTAATGCTACTTTGTTGAGGACGAAGATTGCTTTTAGTGGCAATACAGGGGATCTAGAAGTTAATGTTATGGTCATTTTTTTGGCGATACTACTGAACCCTTGAATCGTTCTTGTCGTATCATCTTTAAGTTGTTCTGATTAAAGAAGCAGTGGATAGTTCTATGAGGACATTGTGTTTTGGAAGAAGACGAGAGGGTGATCTTGTCGTGGAAAATCGGTGGCAGATTCAGAAATTGTCTTTTGTTCAGGCTAGAGAAAATGCCTTGCTCTGTTATTCATAGATCCATTATTTTCTCCTATCTTTAATGTTTATAAATCGAAAAAATATCATGCTAGATTGCATTGAAATTTTTATTCTGTTCTTAGGCTTGGAATGTTGATGAATTATTTAGTCCAGAATAGAATTGGACAAATGTATGTGTTTGTTTGCAGTTAATTGACTATTTTAATGGAGACCCAAACCTTTGTTTCTAGATCGAATTTTGTAGTCTTGTGATTTTGCATGTTTTACTTTAATATTATAGATCAGAGTAGTATGTTTTCTGTATTAGACTACTTCAATATATTTTGCTAAGCCCTAACATGGAAATATTCCTTAAACTATTCTATAACATAGAAGGATGGTTATTAGTTTACCTTATTAGAAGTACATAGGAGTGTCTCTTGATCTACTATATCCGTTACCTTTTGGAATGAACCTTGATGGGTCAATTGTATTCCAAATGTTGATGTGAGTAAGCATCCTTTCATAGTAAGCCGAATAAGGTTGGTGAACAAGGACCACACTCAACATGCTTTGTATGAAAATCTTGGCCAAGGTAACACTATAAATTGCATGCATCTCTCAGTGCATAAGAGTTAGATACACCACTACATGACAGATTCATACAAGTTAGGAGGTACCTTTAGTGTATGGCTGGTTAGTATGTGTAGATTCTAAACACCAAGATCAAAGGCTCATTGGTATTGTTCCATCGTGTATCTAATTTCCTAGTGATGGATCAAATCCTTCCAGTAGGAAGTAGTGCAAGGGACTTCGGTCCATGCTTGGACAGAAAATCCCTTGATGATGCTCTCCCTCCCCTTTGTATTGTTGATTTTCTTGTACATCAGAAAGATAAAAATATTTTCTCTCTCTCTCTCTCTCTCTCTCTCTCTTTCTCTCTCTCTCTCTATTTTATGATGTTTAAATGAAAAGTTCATTAATATTTTCTATTTAATATAATGGTTAGTTATTTTCAGTTATGTTAGTTACTACAGTTCATTTTCAGCTAAACATGGATTACAATAAGTATTTAATTTCTTAGTTTAGAAAAGTTTATTTAGTTTTTCATTTTTAGATTAGTTTATTATTACATATAGTATCAGAGCTACCAAGGTTGATATTGAACCTTGGGCTCATCATCAAAGCCTAGATAGAAAACTAAAACCCATCCATCATGGTTTACATGATGTGGATCTGATAAACACATCAGAACAAAGTCCGACACCATATGTATACCAAACTTTGGAAAATCTAGTTAAAGCATGACTACACCTATTTCTCTATCCCCTTGTTATGGATACTTTGGTAGAGGCACTTAAGTGGCTTTCTAGAGAAAACAAGAGAATGAATTGCCACGAGTAAGGCAACAGTAAAGGTAGCCATTCTGAAGAAATTTGGAATCGAAACCCAACTTATGTTAGAAAAGCTATTGAAACAAGGAAACCCAAACCGGGACTATGAAAAGTTGGTTACCAAACCCTTGGATATAGACTTGTACCTTACTCTAAGTTTAGTGATCAAGAAGAACCTATCATAGGAAGTGATAGTGACTTTTATTGAGAGTCAAGAAATTTTTTCTAAAAAAACGAGATGTAAATTATTTTGAATTAACAAAAAAAGCTAAAATTTTGATTGTATTCACCTGATATTGGATATACTCTTGTTATGTTAGATATAATTTTAACATATAAGGAAACAAATAAACAATAAATAATTCACTTAATGAGGAAACCGATAGGACATGTATCATTCTAAAAACAATAGGGAAGAATCGGGAGACACTAAGATGGCCATGATGAGGAAACTATTGGAAATTATGAACAAAACTGAATCTAGGTTAGATGACCTCAAAAGGAACTTTGGGAGTCAATGGAATCTAGAGATGAAGAATTTCAAACTCAATCTAGAACTACTCATCATCATCAAGAACACGCGGAAAAGCTAGACTTCAATACCAAGAAGAACCAACTAGTTGCTCATTTGTCCAATGATATGAAGAAAATAAAACCCCCTAAGTTTGATCGATCTATATCTAGGGATGCCACTGAGGCATGGGTTACCTAGTTGGAGAAATATTTCAAAATTTGAAATCACTTCGACAACTTCGAAACAACCCAGGGTGCTTATCAACTCTCAGGAGAGGCTACCACTTGGTGGGAGAGTAAAAAGGCTTAAATGGGACTTAAAATAACAAAGTTTCGTGTGAAAAGTTTGTAAGAGATTTTAGGTAAAGATGGCTTCCACAAATGTACTATGATCAGAAATTACAAGATGTTTAGGACCTCAAGCAAGGGGAGTTGTCAGGTAATGAATATTTGGAAAAAAATAATAGGTTGATGAAGTACATGCCCCTTGTTCATCATGAGGAGAACTACTGAGTCAAGAAGTTCATCATGGGACTCAACCATATAATAGGTGAAGGAATAGATGTTCTTGCACCCAGAACTCTGGAGGAGGTGTATGAAAAAGAAGTGAGATAGGAGAAAAGGGTAAAAAGGGATGATACCTTTTGTGATAAGAACCATAAAAAGTTCAATTGGAACCAACCCTCCTTGCATTTTAAGGAAAACAATTTCAAATAAAATAAACTTGATCATAAGAGAGACCAAAAAGGGTTTAATAATAACAATTGAAAAGATGGTGATCATGGCAACATGGCCACCAAAAAATGAGGACCCCATGGTGGATGCTATGCATGTGGATGAGATTACTATGCAAATCAATGAACAACAAAGGGTCAAAGTGACCAGCAACAATGTAACTCATTACCACCCCAACATACAACATTTCAGTAGATGATCCATGCAGTAGTGGACAACACGCAAGCAAAATATCAAATCTGTTGGCAATTCACACTCATCTGGTGGTTTTTTATGCTTGATTATTGATTTAGGGTTGTCATTGATGGACACTCTTCATGAGATTCCTATCTGGTAATCATGGATCTTGATTTCTGGAAGAGGATGTCAACTGGTAGTCAGCTAACTAGTATTTCAGGTTGATCAGAGCAATTTTGGTCCACAAGCTTTCTAGTGATTGCAGTGTCATGAATCGTGTATAGGATGATTGACTCAACATAGAGACATCATTTTATCATTTTTTTGGTGATATGCATTATCTCTGGTGATCTCATTAGACTGACTTATGTCTACATGTTACATTAGCATGATGACTTGATAAATGATCTATTTTGTGATTATGGATGTATAAGATCAGCGTGGAAGATCTTTTTGGTCTATGGTATGATTGTATGCAAGTAAGTAGTGATCGAGAATCATTTGTAGTGTAGTTTCACATGTGCAATCTTGATCTGGTAGCTGACTGAGATAGAGAAAAGGGTAGAATAGAGTAGAACAACAGAGGTGATGCAGTTAGTGTATTTGGCATTTAACCAAAACTCATCTAGGCATTGTAGATGCTATTTTG
This sequence comes from Cryptomeria japonica, assembly GCF_030272615.1. Lineage (NCBI taxonomy): Eukaryota > Viridiplantae > Streptophyta > Pinopsida > Cupressales > Cupressaceae > Cryptomeria > Cryptomeria japonica. The sequence goes on along the minus strand of NC_081407.1, from coordinate 751,947,464 downwards.
GAGTTCTTTTATTGTAATTCATCATTGTAATTAATCAGTAAGGTAGCAAGCCCTCTGAGGTTTTATCCCTTATTGTAATTTAGTAGTGACCTCTAGGTAGTGTGCCTGAATGCCTATGCATTCCCCATATTGTAATATTGTTTTGCTATTGGCCATAGTAGAATAATAATGTGGGTTCAAATCCCACCATTTTTTTTCCCATTTGGGTTTCCACATAAAAATCACAATGTTATGATCTTGTGGTTGATTTTTTTATGTTTCTACATTTCAGTTTTATGTGTATTCTTTCGAAGTTAAGTCAAAAAAATTATTAACCAGTAGATCACTAATTCAGCCACCCCCCTCTCAATGATCTCTGATTCCAACAAAATTACCCTTGTTGAAGTGCTAGGTATGCTCTATGGTAACCCCATCATGGTGTTAATAGAAAGATGCTATAGAATATTTTATTTTTTTCTAAACTTCTTCATAGATTTCCTAAAAGAACTAGTTTCATCACTAATAAATAGATCCTAGAATATGCTAACTAGATGAGAGATTGGGTAGAGAAATATATGTTTGAAGGTATTGTTGAGTTACCAGGATTAGTGACCAAATAAAATCTTTATGTGGCTCCCTTAGGGTGTTATGACATAATTTGAGGAATGAATTGGTTGAGGAAACATAAGGCAATTGTGGACTGTTTCAACAAGAAAGTGGAGTAAAATGATAATTTAGGAAATCAGGTAAGTTTTCAAGGAATCCAACATGGGTTTAGGTGAAACAAATATATTCTATGCAAACCAAATGATGCAAAAGGAAGGGCTGCTAGCGGTTTCCTGTCAAGATGGATGAGGTCCGGGAGCTTGGAGCTTGTCTATATACTAGGATGATTTGATATAGTATGAGATGACCAATTATAGCGATAAGAGGACAATAAAAGAAGACAAGAATGTAGAGACCTTCATAAAAAGATATCCTTATTTGTGGGATTTCCAAGATATTTTTCAAAGGAGCAACCTAGATTACCACTTAAGAGACTGTTCAACTTCTTTATAGAATTGGTGCTTGGAGTTGAACTAGTATACAAGTTTCCCTATCGAATGATGACAATGGAGTTGATCGAGTTAAAATAACAATTACAAGAACTCATTGGGAAGAGATTAATTCAAATAGCCAAGTGTATCACAATGGGGAGCTCCTGTAATTTTTGTTAAGAAGAAAGATGGGACTCTATGATTATGCATAGATTATCGAACACTCAATAAACTCACCATCATAATTAAGTATTGACTTCCCAAAATAGATTATTTAATTAATCATTTGTGGAGTATCGTTGTATTATCCAAGATAGACTTATGATAAGGTTATCATCAATTGTGATTGGAGGAGGAAGATATACATAAAATAGAATTTAGAACTAGGTATGGAAACTATGAGTTTATGGTCTTACCCTTAGGACTCAGAAATTCTCCTGTAGTTTTCATGAACCTAATGAAGAATGTGCTTAAGAATTGCTTGGACAAGTTTGTGTTAGTATTCCTAGATGATATCCTGATCTACTCAAGAACTAAAGTGGAACACTTGCAATAATTGTGAATATTTATACAAGATCTTCGAGAGTATAAATTACATGGAAAACTATCCAAGTGCACCTTTTTCCAAAAGGAAGTACAGTACTTAGGACATATAATCTTAGGAGAAGGAATAGTTGTGGACCCAATTAAGATAAAGGCTATTGTATAATGTATAGTGCCTAAAAATGTGCAAGAGGTGAGGAGTTTCATGGGATTATCTAGGTATTATAGGAAATTGGTAATGAATTTTTCCATGATAGTGTATCTTATCACCTCCCTCCAGTGGAAAGGAAAGAGATTTTAGTGGATAAAAAAGTGTTAGAAGGCATTTGAAAAAATTAAACAGAGAATGACCACTACACCCATATTAAAGGTACCAAATTCCAAAGGTCATTTTGTGGTAGTTATAGACACGTCAGGTGAAGGCTTAGGAGGGGTTCTCATGCAGAATGGTAAGGTGATTACATACGAGTCTAGGAAGATAAATAATTATATAAGAAGAACTATGAACCATACAATTTGGAGTTATCAGCAATAGTGCAAGCTCTACAAATGTGGTGTCATTACCTTAGCGAAAAACCCTTTGAACTCTAGTTTGATCATCAACGACTAAAATACATATTTTCTCAACCAAATTTGAAAGTTAGAAAAGGAAGATGGCTGGAGTTAATATTTCACTATGATTTTAAAATAAATTATATCAAGGTGTAGGAAAATAGAGTGGTTGATGCATTAATTCAATGGAGGCATTTTCTAACTATGAAAACTATAAATATGGATCGAAAAACTTAGGTGCTACAAAATTTGGAAGGGGATGAATTTTACAAGTAGGTACAAGAAGCCTTACAATGTGATTTCCAAGACCCTCGATATGAAGGATACAACATGGAACGAGATGGTTTGTTAAGATATCAAAGAAGCATGCACATACTCAACCTTCCAAAATTAAGGAAACTAATATGGAAAGAAGTACATTCGGCACCATAATTGAGACGTTCTAGTATGAAAAAGATGTTAGAAGATGTTAAACCATTATACTTTTGGAAGGGATTGAAGAAGGATGTAGCAAGATTTATAGCAAGTTTTTTTTAGTGTTAGAAAGTAAAAATGGAACATTAGTATGAAAAAGATGTTAGAAGATGTTAAACCATTATATTTTTGGAAGGGATTGAAGAAGGATGTAGCAAGATTTATAGCAGGTTTTTTTTTAGTGTTAGAAAGTAAAAATGGAACATTAGCATCCAGTAAGACTACTGCAACCCCATGTCTACCCGTTTCGAAGTGGGAGATTATCAATATTGATTTTATGCAAGGTTTATCCATGACAAGAAACATGCACAATGTGATTCTTGTGGTAGCTGATAGGCTTACTAAAGTAACACATTTTATACCTCGAAATCTAATTAATGGAGAATATATTATTGCTCAAAACTTTGTTCAATTTTTTTTCCACTAAATGGAATACCAAAGAAGGTTATTTTTGATAGGGATTCTAGTGACATCCAAATTTTGGCAAACATTATTTGTATCATTGGGAACACAAATAAACATGAGTTTAGAATATCATCTAGAAGTCGATGACCAAACAAAAAGAGTAAACGGGGTTTTAGAAAACCTCTTGGCAATGTATTGCATGGATCAGTAGTACAAATGGGAAGAGTACCTCCCTCTAGTAGAATTTTCTTATAATAACTCATATCAATCTACCATAAAGATGGCACCTTTTTAAGCACTATGTGGAAGAAAATATATAACCCCCATCAGTTGCGATAGGTTGGAGAATAGAATCACCCTTGGACTACAAATGCTTAAAGAAATGGAAGATCCGGCACAAAGATAATTAAGCAAAGATTAACAAAGGCTAATGATCGAGACAAGAGTTACACTGATGCAGATTGAACCTAAGACAATTTGTGACTGGGGAGAAGGTTCTCCTTAGAGCTACACCACATAAAAGTTCTATCAAGTTCAAGGAAAAGATTCAAATTTAGCCCTCATATATTTGGGACCATTTGAAATTCTGGAAGTCATTAAACCAGAAGCATACAAACTTTCTCTACCACCATCTCTTGCCCAATTGCATAATTTTTTTCATGTTTACTATCTTACGAAATATGTGACAAATTTTGAACACACGATTGATCATAATTCCTTGCAAATGGAGGATCTAAGAGTGGTAATGATTGAACCACTCAGAATACTCAAGGTGCATAAGTTGAACCTATGTAACCATGTGGTGCCACAATCTAAGGTCTAGTGAGACCAATATGCACAATATAACGCAACATGGCAAGACTATGAAGAAATACCTTAGAAGTTTCCTCACCTATCCTTAAACAATTGAAATTTTTCTTTATGAAATATGAACATGGTTTTGTGAGGTATTCTAAATTAAACTAATAACCATGAAGGATGATGTTTCACACTGGGGGGACATGTTACATCCCATGTTTCTAATTTTAGAAATTATAAATAATGTTATATCATTTGTTTGGATAAATAGGTTAAATATATTCTTTTCTCATGTGGATGTAAAAAGTATTAAACAAAAAAGGATTGTATAGATAAGATAATTGAATGAGGTTTCGTATGTTAAGTTACTGATGGTTATGACTTGTCTAACAGATTTCCTTTCATGTGACCAAGTGGATGCAAGAGGCACACTACCCTCAGAGGGAGGGAGAGTATCTTCAAGGAGAGGATTGTAGCTAATAGAAATAAGAAAATCCAATGTGTCTTGGGTCTTATTAATTGGAAAAACATCTTGAACATCTTGGCCATGGTGAAGTAAGCTCCAAATAACCCTACCAATGTTAACCCTAAGTCAGTTGTCACTCTCATGTCGTCAAGTTATTGGTTATCCTATGTCCGACTCTATTCCTCATTATGATTATTTTTTACTGATATTTCTCTCTCTTTGATCTTATTATTATACTTTGTTCATGTGTTCCATTTTAATTCTTTTTTGAGAGGAGTAAACATGTGTGTGTGTGTGTGTGTGTATAAATATGTATATATGTGTATATGTATATATATATATATGTATATGTATATATATATACATATGTAAATACACATATGTATACATACATGCATATATATACAGATATATATACATACATGCACACACATATATGTATGTATGTATCACATTTCAATTCTTCTCAACTTTGTTGTTTCTAATTATGAGTATATTAGTACCCACAAACATACATGGTCAAGGTACAAGTATGGATACTAGTATACGTTTGAATGAAATGTTATGGATGTTTATTTTTGCATTTCTTTGAGCTTCTTGTTTGGAGGCCACTGATAGGGGACGGGACGTAGTGGCCACCAACTCGATGGTCGAGTTTGTTGTAATTGCTATGCATTGAACAAGATGTTGTAGCTTTTATGCATCGATGGATGCCAAGGGTATTGTTTTTCTGTTTAGGGAACTATCATATTAATGTTACTCTATTTAGCACAAAGATTAATTTTGGTGGTAATACAAGGGATAGAAGTTAATGTTGTGGTGGTTTGGTTTAGTGATACTATCGAACGCTTGCATCATGGCTATCGTATCATCTTTAAGTTGTTTCGATTGAAGAAGCGGTGGATAGTTCTACAAGGAAATTTGTGTTTTGGAAGAAGTTGAGAGGGTGATCTTGTCATGGAAGATTTGTGCCAGCTTCAAAAATTGTCTTTTGTTCAAGCTACAGAAAATGCCTTGCTCTATTAGTCATAATTCTGTTATTTGTTCTTATCATTAATGTTTATGAATCGAAATTGTTATTATGCTATTAGCCTTGGAATGTTGATGAACTGTTTAGTCTCCAATAGAAGGAACAGGTACAGATTATCTCAGCATACTAAGCCAGAATATGATTCGGAAAACTTTACATTCTGTCCCAAACTTGGACAAATGTCTGTGTTTCTTTGTGGTTAATTGATTGTTTTAGTGGAGACTGAAACCTCTGTAGTCTTGTGGTGTTGCATGTTTTACTTTAACATTATAGATCAGGGCAGTTTGTCTCTTGTATTAAACTGCTTCAATGTATTTTGTTAATATTGGACTTAGAAATATGTCTTAAACTGTTCTGTAAATTGGAAGGATGGTTATTAGTCTACCTCCTTAGAAGTAGAAATGTCTGCTTCTCTAGTTTACATTCTAAACACCAGGCTCAAAGGCTCATTGGCATTGTTCCATCTTGTATCTGCTTTCCTCATGATGGGTTGGGCCCTTCCAGTAGGAAGTGGCGTGGGGACTTTTATCCATGGTTGAGTAGAAAAGTACTTGATAATAATCTCCTCCCCTTTATGCAGTTGATTTTGTTGGGTATTGAAAAGCTAAATCTCTTTCTCTGGTCTCTTGACCCACTTTATGATATTTAAATGAAAAGTTAGTTAATGTGGTTGGGCCCTTCCAGTAGGAAGTGGCGTGGGGGACTTTTATCCATGGTTGAGTAGAAAAGCCCTTGATAATAATCTCCTCCCCTTTATGCAGTTGATTTTGTTGGGTATTGAAAAGTTAAATCTCTTTCTCTGGTCTCTTGACCCACTTTATGATATTTAAATGAAAAGTTAGTTAATGTTTTCCATTTAATATAATAATTAGTTATTTCAATAATGTTAGTTACTACACTTCTATTTCAGCTAAACATAGATTGAAATAATTATTTAATTTCTTAGTTGAGCAAAGTTTATTTAGTTACAGACTATATATAGTCTTGAGTTATTTTATTTATTTGAGAATTATTTTATTTAATATCATTTGTCTTATTTTTTTTGCCAAGATATAATTTTTCCGTAAGATTAATTTTACTCTATGGTGTATAATGGCAAACATGTAATGTAATGACTTGAACATGTTAACAAAATTTATTTAAAGTCATATATATTTAAAAAAAATATAAAAATCATTCTTAGTAAATAGATTAAAATAACTTTTAATAAATACAAATAGAGTAATTTGAATGTATATTTAAATAATATAAAAGGGACAAAATAATTAGATGGAGAAGCAACAATTTGGTGGAATGTAATGTGTTAAAATATTTCTTATCTCAAACGTATATTAGTCATTTAATTGTTAAAAAAATAATATAATACTAAACATAATCTACTATAATCTGTTTTCATTGGCATTCATTGAATCTTCACCCACAAGGTAAACAGTCTCAAAGAAAAATTGCATGCCGATTTTCCTTACATTTCTTTAGCGTGTGAGAACACTCAATATCTTGACCAGAGTAGACTTTTGTTTGGGTCAAGATACTACCTGCCGGCACTGGAAATTTCTTGGATGTAAAAGCGTAGGACCTAAATTTCTTGGAATATGCTGGAGATTGTCATCAGCGTGGTGACTTTGATCACTTCATACGTCAAATTTAATCATCTTTATTATTTATTGATTTAAGAAATTTGTATTGATTTTAAATAAATTATTTATTTTTAAAAGTGTTATTAATTAGTACATAATTCTTTAAGGAACATAAAAAAGCGTATGCTAAGAAGACGTACGAATGGTGAAATATTTTTTATCAATAAGAAATATTTTCTAATGGAAATGTTATAGTGGAGAACAAAAAATATCTCAAGAAAAATATATAGGTGGAGATATATCGTCTCATGGAAGATAGAAATATAGATAAATTAATGGGAAGTAGAGGAAGGATACTTGAACACATAAAAGATATAAGTATATGGATATTAATTATATGCTGATTTGAGAAGAGGGAAAAGAAATAAAAAATAGAATAAGAAGGTAATAGTTCATAATTAAATTACGAATTAATTAATGTTGTAATTATATTTGTTATGGATTTATTTTTCTTTCTTTTGTGTCTCTTGATTTTTCTATGTGTACATTTCAAAGAACTCAACAGTAAAATAGCTATATTACTTTTATAATAGGATCATATTGTTGTATCTCTCATCTCTCCTTTTCTTTTATATACATTTCAAAGAATTCAGCTATAAAATGCCTAGATTACTATTATAATAGATTCATATTGTTGTGTTTTTCTTCTTGTTGATATGTAATAATTATACTAAAGCTATTTTACTTGGCTCGTATCTATTTTATTTTATTTATCTTTATATTACTTGGCTTAATGGAAGCCTCAATGTATGTGCCTAACGAATTTAATCGTTCATTTTGTATCTGATTTAGTTACTCTTAAAAGTATACCATGTATCAAGTTATTACTCCAAGTAGTTCTAACTTATAGTTATATATGGCTTACATTGTAAAGCATAATACACATTACCTTATGTAATTTTTTTTCTAGTTGACTATGACATCATGAGTTACAAATATCTTGTTACGTGGTAGAAGGATTCATATTTTTGACTTATGACCTTTATTCTTTTTTTTATTTTATTTAACCTTAAAGTACTTTTCTCTTTGGTTAGAGTTAACTTAGAATAAGTTGACAACCAACCCATGATCTAGAGATTGTCATTTGTGAGCCATTCCTTTACTTGCAAACCTTTCTATTGTTGATGGTCCTGCATAGCACATCTATTTTCCTGAACTAAGGAAAAACTTTCCTCCATAAAAATTATACTTCCTTATTGTTCATATATGGAAGAATAGAAAGGAGAATACCTAGTTGAATAAGTTGTCATATGTATTACATTTTCTCTAGGCAATTGAATGTATAAAAATTAAACATAACAAAAAACCCATTTATCATGAAATAATTGATCCTACAGAAAAAATAAATGAATATGTATAAATTATTTAGGGGCAAGTCAAGTCCCTAAATTGTTCGTAACACTCCCTAGAGAAATAGATCCACTTTAGGGCTAGAAAAATGGAATCTTGAAGGTGGATTGATCAACTCATCAATATGATATTGGTGATCATGGGCCAATTATTGAGAGTGGATATTCTCTCCTTCACTTCAAGATCAACTAAATCTAGAAGGGTACTCCTAGGGGTATGACTAATAGAATTAAGTGCAACTAAAGATACATAAACTAAAAGTGATATACTAGTACGCAATGTACAGTTGACCTAGAAGTTGTCACTATATTAGAGAATAATCTATTAAATAATAAACTTATATAAGCTAATAAAGTGTCACTCCACAAATGCAAGATGAATGCATGCAAAATATGATTCTCTAGGACAAAAAATCTTATGGGTCACTAATAAATGAATTATTAGATCTTAAAATACATACAAACTACTAATTTATCACTAAATTACTAAAGAAATATGACTATTTTTTCGTTTTACTTTTTATTTTGAGTGTATGGTGGGTCATGAACTTTTACAACCACTACTTATCTAGTTAGCCAAATCATCATAATTTATTAAAAGAAATTAAATTTTGAAATTATAATAGTGACATGATATCAAAAAATTGAACCTAAATTCTAATTTCTCACAAAATACTATAGATCTATATGTATTATACAAGAAACCATTCAAACACAATGACGTAGAATGTTGTGACATCCATCAAATCTATATAGTAATCATACCAACAAATGTGGTAAGAGAAAATCATATGCTAGAATGCAGTTATGATTCATCACATATAAGTTTCTCGAAAGATCTTAAAATGTCAATAAGACATAAAGCTATAAATATAAATTACAAACTTGCAACCTCTTTGTGATTCATAAGATGTGTTTCTTTGTGGGAGAATGAATTTGTAGAAATTTAAACCCTAGATTTTCCTCGATGATTGCAGACACATGGAAATGTAGAATTGGGTGACCTATTATCTAAAAAATAAATTGGAATGTATAACACTTTGATTTTTTTAATCAATTACTCGTAAGAATTCAATTGAGAATTGTGGTATGAAAAATGAGCTAATATCCTATAAAATATATTGGATAGTTAGGGTATGGGATATGTGATGACCTTAAAGAGCTATAACTTAACTGTCACATTAATAGCAATTGTTGTAAAAATAAATAGTAAAATAAAAAATAACAAATTACACTCATATATATGTGAGAAAGCCTAATAAAACTATACTAGGAAAACAAAAGGAAAACATATCTTTTGTATTTTATTCTTTAGGATGAATATTTTTACTACAACAAAATTTTCAATTTTACAAAAAACATAAGTTGGCATAGCATAAGATATAAAAATTTGCAAAGTCCTAACTATCGACAACTTTTCAAAAGTAGAAGTATAACTAGTGCAACCACATGTCAAGAAAAATTTAAATTACTAGAATAACAGTAAAACTAACATCATATTCAAATAATTTCCCACTTGAAGTCACATTTTTCTCCCATGAATAACTTATTATACTAAAAGACGAATACTGATGTTGTGAATCATCAAGTAATATACTAACCTATATAAGTCCTACACTAAATGAACTTATCTCTACCAATCACCTTTCTCAAATTATTTGTTGGGTTTATATTATTATGTGTTTGGAAATAAACACCTTATATACAAAGTGATATTGGATATCAATACACTTAGTTTTGGCATGGTACATATGTTAAGTTTTGTGCCAAGTGTAGAGCATGTTGGCTATCTTGAAATGCAACACCATGTTGCCCTATTGTATTTACAATTCACTCAAAAATCTATTAATCCATATTTATTCCTTAGTATAGCATATATTTCTGCCATATATTTATCTTTAGTAGCAGAAAAAGCTACCACTATTGATAATTTTGATGCCCAACTAAGTATACCTCTAGCTAAGGTGAAAACATATTATGTAGAAAAGTTTCTCTTAGTTCTATCTCCACCATAATCCACATTCACATAACTAATACTCTAATTACTAATCCTACTATAATAGATAGAAACATTTGAAGTTCTCCTCATATACCTAAGAATGCACTTCATAGCCATCTATTAATCATACCTATATTTGTCATGTAATGAATCACTACTACTACTACTACTACTACTACTACTACTACTACTACTACTACTATGACTACTACTACTACTATGTGTGCACACTATGAAAAACATAACACTAACACGTTCTAATGAGTAGGGTACACAAGACATCTATTTCTTATCTACTTTAAGTGTTACAGAACTTTTATGAACACAATAAATAATATGATTAGGAAATATAGGACTCAATGGTTGTCCATTCTATATATTGAAGCACTAAAAATCCTTCTCCAAATAATTTTTCTATGATATCCATATTTTCCTATTTTTTCTATCTCTATGTATCTACATTCCAAGATCTAATTTTCACTTCTTATTCCTTCATATCAAACTCCCTATCAACAATATGTTTCAAATCCAAATGATTTTATACATACTAGGACATGAAACCAATACATCATAAACATACATGTAAAAAGAATAATACCTTTTAAAGTATGCATCTAGTGATTAGAATCACATTTACTAAAACCCAAACTCATCACAAAGGAATCCAACCACTTGGGCCAAGACCATGGTGCTTGTTTCAAACCATACAATAATTTTCTCAACCTACAAATAATATTGTCCTTGTGTCTTTCAACAAAACCTTCTAGTTGTTGGATATAAATCCTCTTAGATAGATCACCATGCAAGAAGGCTATTTTGACATCTGGCTATTCTAACTCCAAATCAAGACTACCAAAAAAAGATAAATTAAGGTCCTAATATTAGTTGACCATACAATAGGTGAAAATATATCATCAAATAAATTCCAAAATTTTGCAAATATCCCTTGGCCATCAATCAAGCTTTATATCTCTCCATATTATCATTTATTTCCCTTTCCAATTTGAGCACTCACTTGCTCCAAACATAAGCTCCCATGTCTTGTTCTTATGTTTAGCTCCTATCTCCTTTCCCATTATAACTTTTTATAATTTCTTCACAAGCATCGTAATATGAACTAGGTTCTAACACTAGTTAGTAATGAACAAGAAGAATGAAAAATAGGAGAGTACCTTTTAGGGTTTGGATACTCTAGGGGATTTCCTTACAAGGGGTAATGTGTCACCTTCTGACTTGTTTGCCTGATATTCATCTTGTTTATTTTTATTTAGTACCTCTAGATTAAACCATTATAGTTTTCCACTTACATTGGAATAAGTTTTGTACCCTACTTCTATTTGCCTCTTTATACCAATTGTTCAGTAAAATAAATAGCTTAAACTAACTATAGCCTTGTGGGAAACTGTTCCCATAAGCTATAATCCTTTGTACCATCTATATAGCCAAGAGAAATCAAATTTGTCTACTTCATTTCTATATTATTCTTATTCTCTTTATGAATATGATCATAAGCATTACGACTAGAAAACATGAAAAAAACAATAATCAACAAGTTTTCCTATCCATGCTCCTTCATGAATTTAATTATCTATAGTTGTAGTGGGTTATCTATTGAGCAAAAAACAAGTTGACAAAATAGCTTCACCACTAAAAAAATTCTCCAAATTAGTAGTGCTCAACATACTAATAGCTTTCTTCATAATTGTATGTTTCATGCATTTGACAACACTATTTGATTTTTTTGTTAGATAAAAGCAATCAATTACCTTGCAATGCTATGCTCACTACAAAAGTGGTTGAACTCTCTTCGACAAAATTGTCTTTCATTATTTGTTATCAAATATTTTTTCCTTACATTTTTTATTTTGTAATAGAGCTTTAAAATTCTTAAAATATGAAAACACATCAAATTTCTTCTTGATAAGATAAATCCATGCCTTACAAGAATAGTCATCTATAAAGGATACAAAATGTGATGAACCCCCAATAGATGTTATGGGAAATTCCAAAGTACTTGAATGAATTAATTCTAAAATTTCTTTCTTGTAGTAATTTACTTTTAAAAAACTCAATATATTTTTCCTTGCAAATTAACAATATTAATAGAAATTTCTCTCATAGATTTGGCATCTATCAGAAGATTACTATCTAGTAGTACCTTGATACCATGATCACTCATATGGACTAGTGACCTTTATGCCAATCTAATATTGAGTATCTTGGCATAACTTGAGACACTGCTGTGGTATCCCACATCAAGTATCCATCACCACTAGAGTAACAATTAAGTTGACTTCATATAACAATGATAACATGGTTAGCGTCGTCATCGGACATTTAAATTTAGGGAAAATCAATGCCCTTTGAATTAATACTAGTTTCTCTTGTAGAAAATGGACTTCTTGGATTATTAGAAAGATTCAACTAGGTTATTAGATGTATTCTAGGATGATTTGGAAAGAGGTTGACCTAAATGGGTAGAAATAAATGGATTCACTAAGAAACACAATATTATGATATAACATAATAATTAAATTTTAAAATTCCATTAAAAATCCATAGAATGGTGAAATGAGAAAAGCTGATATGGAGAAACACATGAAACATGTAACACTAAACATCAAGGTAAAATCTTGCTTGGAAAATTGGGTGTCTGGAAGTTAACTTAAATTTTGTTTGAGAGAATTGAACAAAAAAATATTGGGTGCCTTTGGAAAAAAATCCAAATGTAGAAGTGCAAGTTTGGAGGGGAAATTGGTGTGGAAGTCAAAAATTCCACCAAAATTCCATAAGAAATGAGTAGAGGGAAAGTAGAAAAACATGGAAAGATTAGATTTGTAAAGTTTTATGGTTGGACTAAAGGTAAGATCTAGGCATGAGAATCAAAGTCAAGAGGTCTATCCAAAAATTTATAAATAGGTAGAAATAATGCATAGGAACTTACTAGAATTGATAGAGAGAAGTCAAGGTAAGAATTCAGGAGCTTTGGACGTGTAATCAAATTCTATAAAAACAGAGATGGAGGAAACTGTGAGAAATGAAAATGAGAAAGAATTGAGAGTCAAGACCTATAGAATGTTGTGCCCCTCCCTGATTTATCTTGTATTTTGTACATCAAAGGAATATATTAATCTAGCTTAGTTTACTTTATGATGATTTGATGGTATCATGTTATGTACTAACCCTATTCCATGATTGTATTGGATATGATGGATCTATATTTGATCATTATTCATAATGGATCATATTGCTTATGGGATTTTGATGACATTATGATAACGCTAACCCTACTCTATGACTATGTTGATGCTACGATGTTTGCGAATGTCTTCTCGTGTCTTCGTGATTAAGGAGGATGTCATACCACTCATTGTGAGCATGATATGACGTTGCAATTTTCTATCACTTGCTTGATCATTTATGATGTATATGCATTGTATATATGTTGTATTGTGTTTAGTGGTGGATGCAAGATTGCAGGTACTAGAAATCGACTCCACTTGGTCTCACAGGTCTGAGTGTGTCTTTATCCCAATGACAAGTTGTTGGAGATGGCATGTGTATCCCTCTCATTCTCTAGGCTTAAGTTGATACCGTTATCAATTAGTGTCTTGGATTGAGTTGTTGGTCTGTATCAAGTGGTATGTTGTTCAACCTTACGTCAAGTTGCCTTGTGAGTTTGTGATTATGTATTAATTAATAATTAATTGGTTTATATCATTTATAAATATTATATTAAATCAATGGATTCCATTAATATCTAATATTAATGTATGATTATTATTATTATTGGAAAATTATTACTCATTAATGTTTATTTTATGGATTTATATTTTATTGGTTATTTGGAATTGTGGAAATTAATTAATCAATTACTACATATAGCCATTGTCATAAATCATTAAATAATGGTTAGTGTGAATACAATATATTTATACATATTTATTTTCTAGGAGTTTATAATAAATTAATAATTAATTGGTGGAATTATATTAGTTGAGTATTTATGCTTATCAATACATCCATTTATTAATTTATTATTTATTTGATTATTTTATATGTATGTGGGAGATATTTATAGTATTGAGTTTAACTTATATTGGCTAGAGCATTTATATGTATCTATACATTTAATCATTTGTTTATTGTTTATCTATTTATTTATTTTTGGCTCATCTATTTATTTGTTATTTACTATTTATTTTTATTGGTTTTGATTTATTATTTCAGCTTTTGATTTATTGGATTATTTATTTATTTATTGTTTAATTACTGGATGGGTATTTATGACATTTATTTATATATCTTCTTTATTGATTATTTATTTATTTATTATTGGATTATTTATTGTTTAGATTATTTATTAATTTGCATTTTGTTTTATTTATTTGTTATTATTTATGTACCTATCCCTTGTTAGAATTGGCCCTCTTAGGAGTTGTGATTGTGAGGATAATATTGTTTAGTTGTTTGTTTATTTGTTTATATTATTTGTGGCTTTATAATTAGTTGGAGCATTTATTTATATTTCCTTTGATTTATTTTATTGGGATCTAATTTATTATTATTTTTTATTATATTATTGTTATTATATCCTCTTGTTACTAATTTAGTAATTAAATATTATGTTTATACCTACCCTATTATTTTATTGGTTGAGATTTCAGGGTAAGTAAATAATATTATTTTATATTCTTTCCTCAATTTTCAGTGGGGGAGTTGGCATAGAATATATTTTATTGGAAT
Organism: Cryptomeria japonica; assembly: GCF_030272615.1. NCBI lineage: Eukaryota > Viridiplantae > Streptophyta > Pinopsida > Cupressales > Cupressaceae > Cryptomeria > Cryptomeria japonica. Next base: position 751,932,449 of record NC_081407.1, on the reverse strand, counting down.
ATTTTTATTGGCAGATATTCTTTTATAGTTTTGAATGAGATTTTATTTATTGGCCTTGTGAGCATTTTTGTGGGGGTGCTTCTGGATATCTTTCAACAACTTTTGGATTTTAGAATTGCTTGGAGGGAGAATTGATTGGTCGGGTTGAATTTTGGAAAGCTTGTTGGTTTGGATTTTTGCTCTTTTATGAATGCATTACCATCACTATACTTGCAGCTTGGATATCTTTTTCCATTCTTGCATTTTAATTTTTGAAAATCCTTGTTTTCTTCATGACTATTTTTGAATAAGAGAAAACAGGTTTTGGTGGGCCCCTGAAACCCATTACAACTAGAAGATGAAAAGATTTACATTAGAGCACAACAAAACAAAAAGACAACAAACTAGGGAAAGACAACTGGCTAACTAAATGCTAGCAAACAAGAGATAGCAGATCACATACCAAAACCGAAGGACCAAAAAGTACCATAAGAAACCTAGGATTAGGTTAATTTCTGAAGCATTTCCATCGCTTCCAGCTACAGTTGTTCCATACTGTCAGTTGCTCACTTAATATCCTCGATATCCTTGTTGTGGCATTGCATCCTTTTAGTGCTTGTTCTCATTCTTCTCCCAAGACCTATATCCTTATCATCTGGGGTGTCGTCCTTAACATCAATAATGCCTATCATTGCCTTATCCCCTTGGTAGTTCTCTAGCTTATTGATGAGGGCCTTCATGTTGGCTGAGGCAGCCTTAAGAACCTTGTGGCTTTGCTCACCTATTTTTTTGAGTGTGTACTCAACTCAATCAAGTCTCTTTTTAGTGGCACCTGCTCTGTTTTCTAGGCTAAGAAAGATGTTGTGATTAGCATTGATAATCTTCTCAACATTACCAATAGCTTTGGTGAGCTAGCTGAGACAATCCGGGAGGAAATTGAACTTTCCAGAGCCTAAAGCTTGTAAGGTCTCGATTTTCCCTACTCCCTGAGCTTGTTAGGTTTTAATGCTTGCAATTTATTTATGCATTCAGAGGAGTGCCTGTTTGAAGCTATCCATGCCATTATTGATGCTAAGATCAATATCCACGTGATTCTCTTCTTGGTTCTTATCACCATTGGTATCAAGATTAACTTCCAGACCAACCTCCTGGTTCTTATCATCAGTGGTATTAAGTTTAACTTCTAGACCAACTTCCCTAATATCGGAGCTCTGAGCTTCTTTCATGGCTGTAACCTTCCCCATCAAGCCCTTATCCTTTGACTCAGTCATGAGAGGTGACCGGTCCTTAGTGCCCACCTTATTTTTAGCGGTCTTCTTTTTCTGCTTCTGGCTCACAAGGGTCTAGACCTCCTCACTTCCAGTATCCATGTCATTTTTAGTCGCAAAAATCCTCCTCATACCAGCTATTCTCATCCTCCTCTCTCTATTTCTTTTTGGGTGACCCTTTGTTCTATTTACCCTGCTCTATTTTTCTATTTTTTCTGCTAGACCCAGCAATTTTGGGGTCGTCCTCTGTCTCAACATCCGTATCATAGCCTTTGCCTTCATCATCATTAGAGAGTTCGAAATCCTCATCTGAATCAAAGTTCTCATCTATATTCAACTGGGCAATCGTGCTATTTATGTGATTATATAGAATCACCATCAAACCTTTGTGCATTACAAGGTTGATACTGTGGTTGGATATGGCATCCTTGATCCCCGCATTAAGGACACAAAAAAGATAATATGGAAAAGAATTTTTTATCTTTATACCTAAAATGATTAAGTAAGACAAAGTGGTAGTTGTAAACCCTAGTGTATCTTCCATCAAGTGTGATAATTCCATTACAACAAGTAAAACCCTTCACCAAGTTAGTTTAATTACCTTCGGTGAGAACTAGGTATGGTTGCCCTTCACCAGTCTAGCCTTCTCCTCATTCTTTGAAAATTTCATCACAACAGTGTCTGAAATCTTTCTGTCCATGTAAAACTTGATGCCCTCCATCGGAAAACCCATTGCCTCCACAATCATGGATTCAATCACCTTGACCTTCCTATTTCCAAAGGTTAATGTTCCTTCGTTCTAGCCATTCTTGAATATTCTCATAATTTCAGGTTGTTTCTCTTGCATATTTTCCATGAAATCCATCAGTTTAGCTGCTTGAAGGATTGCCCAAACCTACAGATGAATCTTCCATTTCTCAATGGTGGTAGCCTCTATTCTCTTTCTTTTTCCACCAATGATTCTATTGATGTCAATAGTTTGTAATTCCCACGTAATTCCTTTCTTCAAAACATACTTTCTCTAATAACCCTCTCGAATTCTATAGGAATTTCTGATGTTATTGTTGAAGAAGGATAAAAATGCCCATAAAGCATGCAAGGTTAACCTACACTGATTACTGTATGTCCTTCTTGGTTGTCTACATATCTAGCTCCTGCTGCCATGACATCTATTTACACCACAGGAAATGATTTCACATCTGACCCTACTTACCATTTAATCTTTTATAACTTAAGATATCATGTGCCGCACACGGTAGCTCCCCTTCACCATTCTAGGTAATAATTATGTCACTCCATACTGCCTCATTGGCTTCCCAGTCAGTGCTCTGAGTAGCCTCTCTATGCACATGGGAAGTGAGGCATTTTTCAAACCCTTGAAGCAACTTCCTGGCGGACTCAATGATATTCTTGATAGTTCACGAAGGTTGATGATTACCTAGAAGGCAGTTAATAATATTTTTAGAGTCACCTTCCAACCATAGCTTTTTGACCCCTAAATTAGAGGCTAATTTAATAAATTGAAGGGAGCACATAGCTTCTTCCATATGATTGGTCTGAATTCCTAAGCAATAGGCCACTGCCCTAGTACAAAAGCCAACCCCATTTGGGATGACACCACCACAACCAGCCGGACCTGGATTTACTTTTGCCACCCCATCAAAGTTGGTCTCAAACCAATCATTGGGGGGAAAGGACTAGCAACACACACTTCTATTGACTTGGTTGATCTTAGAGCCCAAAAAGGCTGGGACATTACATCTATTGAGAACATCAAAGTCCTCCTTATTGCTACAACAGTGCACCCCCATGTCCATCACATTCTCAACATAGTTATTTTTTATCTTGACCCACACCAATTTAGAGGTGTTTATATCATTCCAAAATATTCTATTATTTCTCTCTTTCCATATCCCCTAGAGGATATGAGCAAAAGAGAACTTCCATAGACTTCTTATGGTGATGTTATTTGTTATATAATGCTAGCTTTTGAAACAATCCTGCATCTCCTCTAGGAAAACCCAATTCATCCCCCAAATAGGAGTCATATAAGGACAATGTAAAAAAATGTGGTTCACAGATTCCTCATTCTTAAGACAGAGATAACATATGTTAGGTAAACAAAAGCACTTCTTTCTCAAATTATCAATAGTTAAAATCTTATTTTGCAGGAGGATCCACAAAAAAAATATTAATTTTAGTAGTCAAACCTGGATACCAAGCCTTGGCCCAGCAAGGAGTAGGATCTTGAGAATGTGCCAATAAAAGGATAGTGGAAGAGACCGAATAATTCCCTGAAGAAATTCCACACCACACCATGTGGTTTTCCCATCTAGTATTTAAGACAGCATGGTTGATCATTAAATTTACCTACTTGAGTTTGGGATCAATAGACCTGAGGTCCACCCACTTTTTATCTTCCCAATAATCAACAACTTTGGTCCCTATCTTCTCCTTACAATTCATGACTGTTAAAAGATTTTTTTGGGAGATTTGGGAATGAATGATTATTCTATTATCAGTAATTGGGAGTAATATTTTGGGAAAAATATTTATATTTGATTTTATGAATCTGTGTGTGTTGTATTCTCAAAAAAAGGGCATTTGTGTATGTTAATATGTTGATTATAAATTTTCCTGTGAATGCATTGTGGTAACGACTAGTTTTGTGAGGTTTATTTGTTGATGTATACCCTGTCTTGTGTCCATTTTGTTTGATTAGATCTAGAGTGGCTATGTCTGTAATCGTTTATGTGCAAGTTAGTTTTAGTGTAAGTCAGAATTCTTGGATGTGTTGTATTGTTGGCCTTAACAAGGCTTTCTTTTGGTTTCTTATTGGCTTTTAGTGTCTTTCTTGGTCGTATTTATGCCATTGTAAAACCCATGCCCGAATCTGGGTGAATTTGAATATCTCTGTATTTCATTTTCCATAAGTTGGTCCCTTGTTACAATAGCACTACTACAGGCTTCAATAGCACAAAAGTAGTGTCAACATATTTCTGGGTTGGTTTTTGAGTCCCTCAGTTGATTTCTATGCTTGGTATTTATTCCAGAGGCTTGTTTTGTTATGTTTTATGGTTTTGGGGCATTGTGCTATTCATTTGTGATATGTGTCAATCCATTTGGGCTCTGGAAATTTGTTTTATGCTTGTCCATTGAAGTTTTTATATGTTTCTCTACCAAGTTGAGTGATTCCTTGCTGTTGAAGATGGTTAATTGTAGCTCCAGTGAGAGGTTATGTTGTACCTTGTTGTGGAGGATCATTCTATGTTATTTGATTCATGTATTGCCCCCTATTTTTGTGTATTTGACATTCTTGAGGCTCTCTTTATCATTGCATTTTGGCATTATGATCTTATGGCTTGGTCCTTGTTAAGTGGCTCCTGGTTGTATGTTGATGGTTATCTTTTTGATTCAGTTGTATCAGTTTTGTAAGGACTTTTAATGCTACCCATGTTGAGTTTCATGTTTTTGTATATGTATCTTGTTATGTTTTTACCCTATGGTATTGGTCCATGTTTGGGAGAGTGGGCTCTTGCATGTGTTGGACCTAGGTTATGAGCACTAGATATCTAGGAAGGGGGTCTATACTTATGGAACCACATGAAGACTTTATGGTTTAATTTGTAAGTGATAACATTATTAATAATTGATCACCTAATCAAGATGTTGTATACCCCAATTGGACAGACCCGGGGAGGTGGTTTTTGGGATCCTAGATTGGGAAGACCGTTGGAGTGATATACCTGATCTCCCTTGAGTGACTCCAAGGTGGAGATGAATGCCACATGAGGCTAGCATGTGATGATGAATGCCTTGTTGTTGATTATGCCTCTAGAGGTTGATTGCTTTGATTTAGCCATGTGATGTATTTTGATGTTATATTCTTATGTTGGAGTCTTGTAGTGTCATGTTGTATCCTATGGTTGTTAGGTGTCAACTTAGGTCTTGAGTGTGAGTTGGAACCTTATGTCATCTCCTAGCATGGGGGGTGGTTCCTATTTGGTTCCACATGGTTGGGTGGTTTGATGGCTTCTACCATTGGGATATTCTTCTTGGATGCGTGGATTTGGATCTATAGTATCTCATCATGAGCTTGGATTCTTGGAGCATATTTATTTAATTAGAATTGATATAATGTGTCATGAAATTTGGAAATATAAAGAAGACTGCGTAATCAACGTATTGAGATCATGAATTATAGAACATGTTGTAGGATGATTTCTAAATGAATTGAATTGAATAAGATTGTTGTGAATTGATATTATATTGTAGATGTTGTTATTGATTAGAAAGGAATTAAATGATTTAGAGATATGTATGCTATGTCTTGAGAATATTTTGTGGATAGTAGTGATTATATTAATTATCATAAATGTCTTGATTTGAGAGATGTTAATCTCCAATGTTAGATATCTTGAGATATGGAATATGGCTCTTTGTTATGCGGTTGTTGTATGGTGTATATTTATATGTATTAAAGATGTTACCATATTACGATTTCTTGTAAATGAGGAATATGAATATGTGTCTATGTAACTTGTATGATTAAGATGTGATGTAGCAAAGATATTATGTTCTTCCTCCATGTGCTCATATGTAAATGAACTTGATATAGAGGAACTATACTATTATTATAAGATGATATATTGGTATGTGGTTCATGTTATTGATATGTTTATCATGTTGAGAATCAAATCTTATGTTTAAATTAGGGGATTGAAATATTATATTATATTTATCCTTGTAGAATCATATTACTCTCGAACCTATTTAGTACATTGGAATCCTATTTGGATGTAGATAAGTACTTGTTGCTATGATCTTGCATATGGCTATGGATAGTGTTCTTGATGAGTTGTGCTTAAAGAAATACTCAAATACCATTACTAAAAGAAGAGAAAATGCATTTAGTTTCATGATGTGTTAAGTATTCGAATGAGTACAGACCAGTATTAGAAACATTCAATTGGTACTTAAAAATGAACCTTAGAAAGAGTATGAAAGGGAATAGAGTTATACGTATGTGTTAATGTTTTATCCTAGTTGCATGGGAAGTAAATATTTAGTTAGATGATAGTATAGGGTGTTGTAGATGGATATGCGATGTGTTATTTTAATGTCAAGTAGTGACGATGAGATACCCAAGGGAATGGAGATGCATTATATGGTTTTATTATGTAGTTATGTTTTAATGATTAAATAGATGTTCCGCTTGCATAATATGATTCCATGGTTATGTTCTTTTTAATTTATGTATTCATGTATATAGTTAAAAATGCCTTCATGAATAATGGTAGTAATGTTGCATTAGTAAATACTAGTAATAGCGTAGTTGTAATGGTTATCTCAAAAGAAAAAAATTATCTTTTTGTTAGTAGATTTCTGTTTATTTATCTAGGGTATTTCGGCAAGCATTACATAGAAGGGAGTGGAATAATTCCTAAACTAAAATTTTATAAAGGAGAGGAAATATAATAATGTATGATATATTAGAAGGGAAGACAGTTTAGTACATAGGGATGGGGAAGAGAAGTGCAAATGAACTCCACAAAATTGCATAATAAATAAACTATTGAAATGGGTAGTGTAATGCCCCGCCAGAAACCCTAAAGGAAAACCACACCACAAGGCAACTAAAGGGTAAAACAACTTTTTTTTTTAAAGGTTAAGTGCAATAAATAAAACATTGCACAAAATGAAACACAAGTGGAAGTCTATCATTGACATCTTAAAGGGTTACCAAAGAAGATTACTTCGAATAAAAACTACATCACAATGTTAATCCAATTATCCATCTAAAATAGGGAAAGTCAATTACGATGAATTAACTCAAACTCACAAACTGATTCCCAAATAGATAGGTTTAAAGAGTTATAATATATTTACTTCCAAAGATTCATTTACACATAAGATGAAGGATAACTGAAATAACACACATTCCATTAAATTTTAAATTACTACATTCCATAAATTACATGGCTTCAATAGAACAAATAAAGTACAAAGATTACAATGCCAAGGTTACAAAATTTAATGATACAATGACCACATGGTCACAACTATATAATATTCCTGAACATGAGTTTGATACAAGAGTCACGAACAAAGAACCACCAACGAAGCCAATCCTCGCAAGAAGGTAAGAACAAAGATATCCGATGGGAAGTGGCAGTACCACTCGACCATGTGATCCCATAATGGAACCACCCCACCATGCTAGGAGATAGAAGAAGATCCTCAAGCAAGCAATAAGACAAGTACAACAGTAAACATGACTCCGCAGAACTCAAGTGACTCAACTCACAAAACACTAGTGACCCTAAAGAGAGAGGGTCATCACATGGCTTAAGATGGTTACCCTAGGTAGGTCTCCATATGTCTCGGCCCCCATCCTAGGTTATCCTGGTAACCTTTCCCGAACCCCCGACTCCATCCAAGTATCATGTGGACCTTACCAACCCTTTGTGAGGACAAGGTGGTAAAGGTGCCATTCCAGGCCTTCTCACAACACCTTTAGTCTAAACAAGCACTCAACCATGTGCGATGTAGAATATCTTTATTAACATTATAACTACCTACCCCCTAATCAATTATTAGGTTATCACTTATTAACTAACTTTTGAGGGGTTATCCTGCCATCCTCTTTAGGTGCGGCCCCCGCCCGAGAGCCACTCTCTCTCCTAGGACACTAACAGAAAGGGTCTCTCTACAAGAACTCTATGGTGAAACTGACAGCCATATCTAATCCTGACATACCACAGGTGAAGGATTCATAGTCACTAACCCAGGATTGACCATTTGGAAAAGTAACTCACAATGGCTCACATCCACAGGGTTTATACAACGACACCTGACTAAGGGGGTTTATATCATACAACATAATGACAACTCACCAGAATTGCAACGAAATTTAAACTTGACTACAGCTACTATTAACACAAGATCCTAAAGCAGGCAATCTTTTCTTAAAGCAATCAAAAAGCATAAAATACTTGCAATAAAGATTTTCCAGAAATAAAGAAATTACATCTATATTAATATAAGGAAAACAATGAAGTCCCATGTCTAATAAGATTAATTAAAACCACATTTAAAATTAACCCCCCAATCATTTGATCATGATTAAATTACAATTAAAACCGAATTGACTATAACCATAATCTAAATTTAATTCCAATTTAAACATATATATATATAGTAATATAATATAATTTCAATAAATATATATTCATGGAATATAATATTATATGGTTATATTATATTAATATATATAAAAAGCGTAAAGATTAAATCTTACCATAATTTATATTAATATAATATAAAAAGTGTAAAGATTAAATCTTACCATAATTTCTATTCCCAAAATATATTAAAAAAATAAAACAAATAACCAGAATAATATATATATATATATATATATATATATATATATATATTAAAAAAATGAATTGACAGAGATTAATTTCTCTGTTCCAGCATACTTTGAGACAATAGAGTCAAATAAAACGCACAGCTATTATATTTTTTTCTAAAAATTAAATTTTAATAATGCTTGGATGGAATACATGTAGATTCAAATTTAACCAGGCCCTTAATCTATTTTACTTTTTCAAAAGAAAATTCTTCAACAAAGAAAAAATATAAAAATATCCAACTTTCACAGAGATTAAGAAAAAATCATTTTTTACAGGGAATAAAATTAATTTTTTTCTTTTAATAGAGATTTCAACAAAAATCAAAATACATAGAGGTTAAAATCGATGCACCTCTATAATCTACTATTTTCTTTACCTAAATCTTTTGAATCTCTTCTACCAGGAAACACAATATGCATAACACAAAGAAAACTTTCATGCACAGAGGAGGGTGAATCTGGCACAATTTTGCTAGCATAATCCTCTATGATTTTCACAATCATAAAACTAAAATACACAGGAAAGAATCAATAATATGAGAATCTCTACCACAAAGGTTGGAGATTCAAACAACTAAACTAATTTAAATTAAAGAAAACAAGAAAACACCAGACAAAGACTCCAACCTGTGAAGCTTTCCTGGAAGATTCACTTGGATGAGTTCAGTCCTGCTACCAGTATCCAAGCTAATTCCTCCTACCAGCAATCCTCTTGTAAATTTCTTTCTTCATTAAATCTTGCCTCCAAAATAATTTTTATCTTCCCAAAAGTCTCCGCCTCTTCTTGTGAACTCACAGGAATGAAAAATAAAATATATTTAACCTAAACTTTTAGGTTGAAAATATCTTATTTCAAAAACATAATATTAAACTTATTAATAAAGGAATATTCTTTTCTTTCCTAATTTCCAAAAAACATAAATAGAATGAACTAGCAAAAATCAAATTTGTTTTTCTTTGTTTTTCTTTTCTTTTCTCATGCCAACTAATTAACTTTTTCCAAAAAGAAATTAAGGCATTAATTTAATTCTATTTAAAAAAAAAAAAATGAGAGATCAATAAATATAATTGATTTAAATTCTACTAAATTTAAATACAATCATATTTTTATAATAATGCAATTGCAAACCAAATTTAATTACTTCCTTTAATTAATTAAATTGATATTACAAACACATAATAATACATAATTTAAATATACTAACTATGCAATGACATTATGAACTTAAATAAATAAACTAATTCACAAGTGCACACAAATAGAGCAACCCCAAACAAAGACTCTGAAAAAGGTCAACCAAGCAAAACTCGAAGACCGAACCATAGAAAGGACAACTAACTGACGACACTCACAAGAGTGTAACAGGGTTCAAATTAGGGCCAACTACTATCTCCTCCACTCCCATCAGACAAATAAGGCATGCTCAGACCTGTGAAGCCAAGTGGAGATGATACCCCGTACCTACCCAGTACTTGTACTTACAATATCTTGCATCATTGAACTACACATGCATATATACAAATATAGAATACACGGCATACACACCGATGAAGGAGAATCATGACGTTCCCTGTCTCACTAGAGTGAGTTAAGGAAAATCATCCCCTTGCATCCAATACATTTACAAACACGCAACATATATATGACATATCGCATAGATAAAGTAAAGTGTCAGTACCATGTAAAAATCCATAAATGCTACAATCACAAGTACTAAAATATTGTAAATAAAATATGCATCCCATATCTAGATAAAGCATGAAATAATGTCAATACGTCTGAATAACACATAAAAGAAATGTATCCACTGAAAGTACACCATGGAGAAAATGAGTCTAACTAGCTCAATCGAGGAGGGGTACTACAGGTAGTAAGGAAGTGTAAGCCTTGTAAGACTTTCATTTAGGATTGATGATTAGGAGATGATACTAAATACTTGAACTGAAGATGTTCGGTAGGCCACCAAAACCCCATAACTCAATAAAAATAACATAAAATACTCAACCATGTTTTTAGATTGATTTATTTTTAGAACTTTATACATTTTAACATATGACACAACATGGGGGATGAAAAGGAACAACACTTCAATAATTTTTACCAAAGGATACTATTTTAAAATTTTCTTAGATTGATTATCTTTTTATAATGAGGCTTAAATATACAAAAGGGCTAGGACTCAAGAAAAAAATTACACTATCAAATTGTCTCAACAAGGCCAACTATCTAAATATCTATAATATGAGGATTATTATCTTAATATGTATCCTTGTTCTTTTTTTCAACAATGGGGGATTAGCTTTAAAATCCTTATCTTGTTTGAATCCAATTATATTTGTATTATTATGATAATCTCATTTAATATTAAATATTATTAGTGTTAACAAAACACAATTCCTCCCTATAGGCTATCTAGGATGAGATGGAAAGGAAAAGAGAGAAGAACAGAAAACACATGTAGTCCCTAGACACAAGCTCTGGCCCCATCACATCTCTGGTTAACGCCACCCCTAGTTCCACGTTGGTGTCTTCTAGCTCTAGGATTGGTTTGAGTAAAAATGTGTTTTTTTTTCTATAAAGTGCTTAGTTTGTTCTAGGATTGGCAAGAAAAGGGTACCCCCATGTGGTAGACCATCTCTTTGTGTTTGTGCTAGGTGATTGTTCTATTTTTTTTGGTTCTTTTAGTTCATCTCTATTTGCTAATCTTTTAGTGTAGTTGTTGGTTCTTTGTTCACCCTGCTAGGTTTTTGTTGTGTTTTGATGGGGAGAGTTTTTACTGGTTATGCATCCCTTATGCACTCCTGGTATCTCTTTGCAGATATGTAATGGTATGGGCTGATTGCACTTTTACTAATCAAAACAATTGTAGAAATTTTTTGATATATATTACAGAGCCAATTTCAAACTTTATTAGGAAGGATTCTGAGAATATTTTAAATTCTCTGGGTGCTATTGATAGTTCTATAAAGACTGTTCTCTCTTCTTTCGAATCAGTAGCATTAGACACTTCTAAAATAGGTAATTCTGGTAAGGTCTCCGAAGTAGAGATTCTATCTGACAATGCCTTAATTGCTCAAATCAAACTTTTAGCTTCTAATACTTTTGATCTCGGCCCAGAACCTCTAGACAAAGAATTAAATCTAGGTTTTAATCAGTTACCTGAAGTAGTTGTGCCTGATATAGAGTTAGTGCAACAGGTGAATGAGCTACTGAATAATCATGCCCCCCAAGGTGGGATGGAGGCAACAGATAGGGTTATTTTCTCTATTGATAGTGATTTAGGTGAAATTAACTCTTCCCTTCCTGTCGTTACAACTACAAATCCTTTTGAGATTTTGGCTACTAAAGATTTGGGTACGACTGATAAGCTGACTATTTCTTCCCCATCACAGAATGTTAAAGACTTACCAATTGTGCAAACCTCTTTGGTTTTGTCCCCTCCTTTGGTTGTCCTAGAAGAGGTAGGCCTCCTAAAAATGTTCAGACTAAATTAGAGATTGCTGTTGGGATTCAGAGGACTCTGTCCCTTTCCCCCAGAGTTGGTAAGGGGAAGAAGTTGCTCTCCTTAGGTAATCATAAAAAGGGTAAGCTACATTTGTCTAGTCCTCCTATGACTAGGTCTGCGACTGTTAAGAGGAATTTGTAGAAGTGCTATGAAGATAGCACTAAATCTCTAGATACTGAGAAGAGGGGAGTTTCGACCTCCCCTAAAGATCAATGAAACTTATTTCTTGGAATGTTAGGGGCTTAAATGCCCCTAACAAGAGACACTTGATTAAGTCCCAGTTGGATTTAATCAAGTGTGATTTGGTTATGCTATAGGAAATGAAATTGTCTAAAGAGTCTGCTGATGTGCTTTTTCATCCTAGAAAAAGTGGAATTCTCTATCTGGTGCTTCTGGAGTTTTAGCAATACTATGGAATACTTATAATTTTGAGGTGCAATTGGTCTCCTTGGTAATACATTGGATGTTGATCTTGGTTACCACTAAAGTTTCTAGGGTCAAGGTATGGTTGTTCAATATTTATGCTCCTTCTAGGATTCAGGGAAAAAAGAAGTTATGGAGGGACTTGAGTAGGGTGGCTTCTCCTCTGAGATAGGGATCCCTTGTTTTTGGAGGAGAATTTAATGCTATATTGGATCCTAGTGAAAAAAGTGGAGGGATTTTTCCAAACAAAAGAATCATGGAGGATTTTGGGAATTTAATCCTTCACATGGGTCTTTTTGATTGCCAGTCTCAAAATGGGATTTCTCACAAATAGCAGAAAGATTAGATCGATTCTTACTTTCAGAAAATTGGCTATAGTCGGACCTTGATTTTTTTTCCTCCAGTTTGCCTATTTCAGGATCTGATCATTTTTTGATTTCTCTCTGCATCTTGGAAGACAAGGCTCCCTTTCGGTCTCCTTTCAAATTCAAGCCTATGTGGTTCAGGGATGCCTCCTTCTTACCTCTCCTTAGAAAATGGTGGGAGTCTACTCCCTTTTGTTCAGGGTCTCACATGTGTTCAGCTTGTCAAGAAGTTAAAGCTCTTAAAAATGAACAATAAAGAATGGAATATTTCACATTTCAAAAACATTTTTCATGAAAAACAGAGAATTCAGGATATGATTGAAACTCTTAACAAGCATGTGCTTGATCATGGTATGGTTCCTTAGGTGTTTGATGAGTTAAAGTCTTTAAGAATAAAACTTGAAGAGATTCTGGCTAGGGAAGAGATATTTTGGAGACAAAAGTCTAGAGAAGTATGGTTGTTCGATGGAGATAGAAATACCAAGTTCTTCCACTCTTCTACTAAATTAAAAAGGAGTAGGAACATGATTTCTTTTATAGAGGATTCTTCTGGGAATGTGCTTACAGAGCTTGAGGAGATTGCTATGGATGAAGTAAGTTTTTTCAAGGCACTGCTATCTTCTGAAGGTGGCAATTTTAAAGATGTTTTTATTTTTGATATACCACCTTTAGTTTCTTCAGAGGACAACAGGATGTTGATGTCTCCTTTTTCCCTAGAAGAAGTCAGATTGGCAGTTTTTGCTATGAGTTCTGATAAGGCTCTGGGTCCGGATGGGTTAACCCCCTTATTTTTTTAGAAGTGTTGGGATTTTGTAGGTAGAGATCTGCTCCTAGCTCTTAAAGAAAGTAGGAGAAATAGGTCAATTTTGAAGGAACTTAATACCATGATGGTTGCTATTATTCCAAAAAAGGAGATTGTTAAATCTTTTGCTGATTTTCATCCTATTGCTCTATGTAATACCTTATATAAGATTTTCACTAAGGCAATATCCATTCGGCTATCCAAAATCCTTCCTAAACTAGTTTCAGTGGAATAAGGTGGCTTTGTACCTAACAGGGAGACTCCAGAGGGGGCTATTGTGGCTCATGAGGTTCTACATTCTATCTCCATTCAAAGATTCCTGACCATGATCTTGAAGTTAGGTATGATGAAGACTTATGATAGAGTGGAATGGAGGGCTTTAGGACTTGTTTTGGAAAAATTAGGCTTTTCTAGGGCTTGGATTAAATGGATTAATGCTTGTATCTCTTTTGCAAGGTTCTCAATTTTAATTAATGGATCCCCTTGTGGTTTTTTTCCTCCTCTCAAGGTTTAAGACAAGGAGATCCTCTTTCACCATTTCTGTTTATACATTTAGCCGAGTCTTTTAGCTAGGCTATTAAGGCTACGAAATTGAAAGAACTTTGGTTGGGGGTCAAAATCCCAAGAGTTCCAGGCTCTATATCACACTGCCTATTTGCAGATGATACCTTGTTATTTGGTCAGGCATCTATGCGAGAAGCTTTAGTCATGAAAGAAATTATCCAGAATTATGCTTCTTTTTCAGGACAGAAAGTGAATACTGACAAGTCAAAAATCTTCTTTCTAAACACCCCACAATTCATCCAAAATAGATTATTGTCCTTTTGGGGTTTTGAGCCTAGCAATCTTCCATGTACTTATTTGGGTATACCTTTCTTTATCAAATAGGATAATTTAAGCTTTTGGGATAAAATCATTTCTATCATCTCAAAGAGAATTCTTTCTTGGAATCACAGATGGTTGAGTTTAGTTGGGAAAATTGTTCTCATCAAGTCTGTATTGAATGCAGTTCCTATTTATCTCATGTCAGTGTTAAAATCTCCAAAGGGTGTGTTGGTAATCTTATAGGATACTTTGAGGTCCTTTCTCTGGAGTAGCAATAAAGATGTGAGAAATAAACTTCCTCTGGTGGCCTAGGATAAAGTTTGTTTGCCTAAGGACTTAGGGGGTATAGGGATCAGAAATATGGAAAAGTAGAATTTGGCTTTAGGGGCTAAACTGGTTTGGAATTTGTATGAGAAATACGGGTCTTTCTGGGAGCAAATTATGTTTGCCAAGTATCTTAATAATGGTCCTAGTGAGTATATTTTTTCAAATTTCTAATTTACCTTCAGGATCAATTATATGGAACTTCATATGTAAATGCAAATCTGTTATTTTGCCTAATCTCTCCTAGATTGTCCATAAAGGCACAAAGGTTATATTTTGGGAAGAAAGGTGGAATGGGCACCCTCAATTATGAAGCCTAAGGAATTGGTCTCCCATTATATCTATTCTTTCTTCCCTTTGGGGAACCTTTGTGGCAGATTACTTTGACATAATACATAGTGGAAATGTGAGGTTGGCTAAATGGAAATCTATTGACCTTTTAGAGATTGATCAAGAATTGAAATTGCAGTATACCAAGGTCTTGAGTGAGAGGGTGGTTATTCTCTCTGACCATGAGGATGAACTGGTTTGGACAAAAAATATTTCTGGCAAATACATGGTGAAGGATGGTTATCATTCCCTTATGAGAAAGAATGATCTTCCTTCTTGGCCTTATAATACTTTTTGGCACTCAGCCTGCTTGCCAAAAGCTAGTGCCTTTTCCTAGTTGGCAGTTCAAGATAGGGTTCTTATAGGTATGAGGTTGGATAGGTTGGGTATCATTGTTTCCTTCACATGTGTGTTATGTTGTAAGAACTTGGAATCCTCTTCCCATCTCTTTCTGCATTGCGACTTCACATATCAATGTTGGCAGTGGTTGTTTGATAAATTGAATTTGGCTTTTGTTATGGGAAAAGATCTGATTACCTTTTTTAGTTCTTGGCCACTCTTGTTTACTTCATCCTTTTATGCATGTCTATGGGTTATTTCCCCATCTATTTTAATCTGGAATATTTGGTTAGAGCGTAATAACAAGATCTTTAGAAACACTAGCTCTCTCTTCCAGAGGTCTTACTGAAAATTGAATCATCCATTTTTGAGGTTTCCTTGACTCATATAAGCAAGAATTTGGAAAACCTCACATCCTTCTCACACTGGGATAGTAGGGTGACTAGAGTTTGGAGTATGTTATCTATCCTTCCCTCTCATGGATCAATTTTGAAAAAGGGTGATGCCTTAAATAAAAGAAATTTGGCCTCTTGGAAACCTCCTCCTCTTGGTAAGTTTAAGTTGAATTTTGATGGAGTCTCTCATGGAAATCCCAATTTGGTTGGGGTAGGCATGGTTATTTTTGACCATCATACTCGCATTATTCATGCTAGGTGTCATGCAATTGGTATTTAGACTAATAACTTTGCTGAATTTAAGGCTTTGTCTTTGGGTTTGGAGTTGGTTATTTCCCTAAGTATTAAAGACCTTATCATTGAAGGGGATTCATTAGTGATCATTCAAAGTGTGTTAAAAAGGAACTCTCATTGTTGGCAGCTACAATATCTTCTTCAACATATTCTCCAGCAATTGGAATTCTTCGATTCTTTCTTCATTACTCATTGTTATAGAGAGATAAATTGGGTAGAAGATTTTTTGGCTAATCCAGCTATTGACAATAATGCTAATCTACGTGATGTAAATTTGGATGAATTTCCTATTTCAGTTTTGGAATACTTGCAATGATATGAGGTTTTCTTGGTATCTGATTTTTGAAAGTTGACTCTCTTTTGCCAGTCAGGGTAGGCATGTTTATTGTTTATGTTCAGCTGGCAATGTGGCTCTATATGTGGGAATATGTTCTCTTATATATAGCTTGGTTTCGAAATTACATAGGAAATAAGGGTGGCTATGTTTATTGGCCATTAGAGTGGTGGCTCGATTGTGCTTTTATTTACTTATAAAGTCTTTTTGAGTGGTGGCTTGGTTTTGTTCTTACTTTTTCTCAAGTCTTTTCAAACTATTCTCGCACGAGGGGTTTTCATTTTGTGGCATGATAATAGTGTCATGCTCAGTCCTTTCAAATGATGATTATTTCTATACTACTACATGATTTGGTCTTTTATGGAATCTATAGGGTAGTCTTTGTTTCTATGTATTGTTTTCTAGCAAAATTATCCTTATTTTTTCTAAATATTTGTATCTTTCCTTTTTTTATATAAATCATTTTTTTCCAACTTGGACACTAGTCCTACTAATGTTTATTTTTGTCATATCCTTGTATGTTATATTTGTGTTGATAGCTTGATAGGTTTTGTAGTGCCTCTCCTAGACTTGCATTTTGACTTATGCTTTGATAGATTTATTTGGACATATGGTTGATGCTTAGATGTTTGTTTATGACTTTCCTACTATCTTAAATGCCATTGATGATATTAGGCATACTTTATGACATGTGGAATTTGATGATTCTTGTGGTTGTTAGAACGCAGAATCACCTTAATGGATGGATAGATTTATATGTGATCATTATTCATGTGGGTTATATGACTTATGATGATAAGATGGTACTAACCCTATTTCATGATTATGACTCTATACGATGTTTGTTGATAACACTATGTGACTATCTTTGTGAGTAGAGACAATTTCATATCATTTATTGCAAGTATGATATGTCATCAAAATTCTCTATCATTTTCTTATTTATTATGATGTATATATATCGTATATGTTGTGTTTACTATTGATACAAGGTTGTAGTATTGTACAGTGGAGTAAGGAGCCAAAACTAGAAAAATCACTTGATGTTAGATGAACCATTGAAGGAAATCCAAACTTGTTAGGGGGTCTTTTGGAACCATTTTCACTCAAGCCCTAAAAAACTAGATTTTGGAGGCCTAATTGGGGCACATTCCTTGTAGCCCTTTTCTAGGTAAAATGGTGAAATCGGTAAGGAATGAAAAGAAAGCAAACCTCAATTGGACCCAAAGTGCATTAAAAACATGTTAGTAACCACCTCCACACCTTTGTAACATCTTACAATGGTAGCAGGTCAATTTGACAAGTTGAAGCCAAGAAAGCCATAATTGAGCACATGGGAAGCACTAAGAATTGGTAGGGTTCCTAGCCAAAACACTTGAAGAAAACACATTGGAATGGTCAAGAAGCAAGACCTAGAAGAGATTGAGAAGGACTTGGAGGTCTAGAGTGTAACTAGGCCTAGAGAGTTGGTGGAATTGAGCAACACCAACTAGGTGAAGTGTTGAGCAAACTAGGTAAACCCCATGAAATTGATATCAGAGCCTATAAGATTTGGGCTAGAAGAGTTGATGTCCTCAGTGGAATCTATGGGAGACAACAAGATGGTGACCAATGTAGAGTTGGCAAGGAAAGTGGATGATCAGGAGGAAGAGAATAGACTCCTAAAAGAAAAGTTGGTTGAATTGGAGAGTAAGCTTGGTGGAATTGAAACCAAGGCAGATGAGGTGTTGGTAAAGGTTGAAGGAGCAGAAGGGAAGGGTAAAGAAGTGTTAGAGATAGACAAAGTGCCTAAACTTGATCCTTTCCTAGAGAAAGAACCTTTCCTAAAGGTGTTGAAAGCCTTGAGTGGTAAATCACTGGAAGGGTTGCCATTGTTCACTAGTAACATGGAGGCGGAAGTGGTCCTAGAATGGATAGAAGGCATGGAGAACCATTTTGAATGTGAAGGCATAACTAAAGCCTAGAGAGTCAAGGTAGCCAAGTCTAGGATGAGAGGAGTTGCTCTCATGTGGTGGCAATTTCTAAAAGATGAGAGGAAGAAAATGGGCAAAGCACCCATCTCTTCTTGGAAAGGATGTTAGTCAAAATCAAAGAAGTATATCTCCCTAATGACTATGAAGTGCAAATTCATAGGAAGAGACAAAACTGAAGACAAAAAGACCTTGATGTCAGTAGTTATATGGAGGAGTTTCACAAACTTAGCCTTAGATCCCATGTGGTGGAAGAAGAGAGTCTCAAAGTTGCTAGGTAGCTAAATGGTCTATGATGGAATATCCAAGAAGAAATCAGTTTAATGAGCCTAAAAACAATTATGAAACCTTTCAACTTGCCTTTAAAGTGGAGGAAAAACTGAAAAGAAGACATGACTCAAGTAGCAATAGGGGCAAAGGTAGAGGAAAATACAATAGAGGCCATAGGGGAGGATTTGGAGGAAGAAGTTCGGAACAAGGAACACAAGGAGAGTCTAAACTCACTGAGCAGCAAGAGAGTGGCAATAGTAAAGGAGGATTCAATAGAGGAAGGGGAGCAAATAGTGGTTTTAGAGGAAGATCTAGTGGACAAGGTAGAGGTTCCTCATATTTTGCAAAAATGAAGTGTTACCATTGTAACCAACTTGGTCGTTAGCGTATAGGTGTCCAAAGAAGGGGTCATCATTACAAGGTAGTGAAAGAAGAGTGAACTTTCTTCAAGAAGAGTCTTCAAGTAGGAAGACCTCAGAGCTTGCCTTAGAATCAAAAGTAGGTGACAACTTGATGGTAAGGAGAACTTTGATCAAAGAACCGGTCCGAGAAGAGCCTATCCAAAGAAGGTCATTATATAGGATTAAATGCAAGATTATGGACAAAGTGTGCAAAGTGATCATTGATTCAGGGTCAATAGACAACATTGTGTCAAAAGAGGTAGTGAGTAAGCTCAAATTCAAAAGGATACCTCACAACAATCCTTATAGAGTCACTTTGTAGTACCCCTCCCCTAATCAGATTTTAATCTTGGTTAGTTATGATGTAATCATGTTGTAGTCAGATGTTTTAATTAATGTGCATACCTATTAATGTGGTTGCCACATCAATTCGTATGTAAGTTTATTATTTCTCTGAATTATGCTATTAATCTTGGGCTAACACTTTTATTAAATATTTATAAATATATATATATATATATATATATATATGTATATGTATGCAAATATGATTCAGGGTTTTAGGAGATTGTAGGTACAGTACCGCATGGGTGCGAGGTTCGAATCCATCTGGGTACACAGGTTTGAGTGCTCCTCATTTACCCTTAGCAATTGGACTAGGTGGTCGGGAGACCCTCATTTGACTCTAGTCATGCTCATGTGAGTGTTGTCAGTCATCTATCAGTATTCCTTTGGTTGGGTATGTAGGTCGTCTATTTGCTTGGCCTTCAAGGATTGCGTGTTTTGTGTATTGTTAAATTAAGTAATTATTCTTTTTATTTAATTTGATTAAATATGTGTTTCTACATTAAAAATTAAGGTTCTAGATTAAATAGGTTCCCTTTATGCAATTAGTCGTTATTTAGAATTGCTCAATTTAAATTTGTAGCTAGTTTAATTAAATGGTTAATTTTAATTGATTAATTTATTTAGTTATGTTTTTGGAAAGGAAAGATTTAAATTAATTTGAAATAGAATTAATTTAATCTCTTGGCCTTTTAAAAATAGAAAGGTTGTTTATTTTTAATTAATAAAGAAAATCAATTTTAATTAGAAAAGCAAGTTTTATATTTATATTTGATATAGTTTTGAAAAAATGCATTGAGAGATTTTATTTAATCAAAAATATTTTAGCCTCCTTATATAATTTGAAATATAAATGATAGCTTTCTTAAAATTAAGAAAATTTAGAAATTACACGAGGGAGAGAAAAGCAATTTTTGATTTTTCTAATTTGAAAAAGATAGATGCTCTTATTATTAAATATTTTATTATTGGAAAATATTTTGGGGGAAAACCTAAAATAATTTAGGTTCTATATATACTTTTCTAATTTATTTTGTTCAGGGAGAGTTCACGGGAAGGAGGCGGCAGCTTGTGAAGAGAAGAAAATCCTTCATTTTTTGATTCAGGTTGGAGGAATAAGAATCTGGAAGGAAGGTTGGGCGTGGATATCTAGTTGCATGAGCTTTTCCTCAAGATCTCTCAAGAAAGCTTCCAGGGTTGGATAGTTTCTACCTATTTTATTTTTTGTTATTTATTAGCTTAATAAATTTATTCCTCTTTGTGTCTTTGAAAAAGAATAAATGGAAATTGGTTGTGTCTTCCATTTCTGGTTGTGCTTTGCTTTGGGTATGAATAAATGTTTTGGTTTTCCAGTTTGAATTCATAGGGGTTATGCTGGCAAAATTTTACTAGGATTTCCCTCTTGTTCTTGCAACCTTTGCATTCCTTTTGGTAGATTTGTTTGAATGAAATAAGAAAAAAAAATAATAATTATATTTCCTCTTTCCCATTCTTGTGTTGTCTAATTTATTTGAGATGTTCAGCCAATATGGCTTTGTGAAAGAATTTGTCTGGGTTGGTGTTTTTCCCAATCTCTGGTTTTTTTTTGGAGTATTCGGGTATATTATTTTGGTAGTATTTAGTTTATGAGTTATTGTTTGGTTTTAGTTAGAAAAAAATTCCCTATTCTGAAGGTTTTTCAACGAAATTTGATTATCATGAATACCATGGGTATTCTGGAAATGGTTTTAGTCTCTGTATGAGACTATCTATTATTCATACTGGGGTTTTATTTTAGAATTTTTTATTTTATTTTTTAAATAATAATAAGTCTCTGTGAGACTGGTTTTATATTTTTTTATAATTCTCTGTGAGACTGGTTTATTTTTTTTGACTGTGTATTTTTTCACAGTAAATAAAATTAAAAAAATAAACAAATAAATAAAAAAATATATATATGCTTAACCCATGTGGCGAGAGATAAACCCCCACCATGGGGAGTTAGCATGCTACTAAGGGTAGCGACTGCTACCATTTGGTAGCACACTACCAAGGGTAGCGACTGCTACCATTTGGTAGTAGCGCTACCAATGGTAGCGGACTGCTACCAATGGTAGCCACTTGGTACCATTTGGTAGCAGCGCTACCAAAGGTAGCATGAGCTACCAAGGGGGCCCACGTGGGTACCCCCCAGCTTTGCATTTTTTTAATTTATAATTTTTTTTTATATATTTTTTTTTATTTGCAAAAAAATATAATATGTCAAAATAATGTGGGTTGTTAAAATGTTTAATTATTTTTATTAAGTTTAATTAATATATTTTTTATTACTATATATTAATTATTAATTATTAATTAATGTATATATATATATTTTTTTGATCGGTAATTTTGGATATATTGATTTTCAAAAAAAATTATAGTCTACTAGGGCCAAAAGGATTTCAACATCAACCCAAATTCAGTACCATCCTACTAAGCAGAGTTCCAGCTAAAACAGAAACAGAAGTATCATAGTACTGTGCATTCATGCACAAAATATTACAGTAATCCATAAAAGTTTTTTTGTTTTTTAAATTAAAAACCAACAAAGGCAAAAAGCAAAAAAACACCAAATTTTGGCACCGTGACCGCTCAATCCGAGTCGCTCTAGTTTGGCTTCATCATTGCCGCATCATTAATATCCGCCAAGGCTTTCCCTTTGGCCGCTTCAGACTTCATCTTCAGAATATAGTCCAAGTTCCCAAAGTTTGGGTCCCCTTCCAAGCTAGCTAGGAACTGAACCGCTCTCCCCTCCCCGAATCGGTCTCGGAGCTCTCTTCCCACCTCCATGAGCACCACCACCTTCAGTGCCTTTAGAACCTCATATGTTCGAATCAACTTGACACAGAGCTTCATGGCTTCCCAGCCAATACGAGCTCGTTCCCTGCATTGCTCCTTTAAACGACTCTTTGGACCCTCGATGAAAGGTAATATCTCCTCATCAGCTTCTCCTTCCCGGATGCAAATTCCAGTCTGAGGGATCACCCATTCCAGGATGGAATCAAGATTGATTAAGTAATCCCCATCAATAAGCTTTTTCATTGTTAGCTTGACTTTCTCCACTTCGGGTTCGAATTCGCAGGCCCAGACCATTATCAAAGAGTAGACCTCCATATTTGTTCTATACCGGAAGTGGATATCCACCAATTCCTCCTGCAGCATTAACTGAGCAGCACTCCACAGCTTATCTTCCTTGTATTTGAATAGACCTTGCAAAAATTTGTCCAAAACCGTTCCCAGGAAAGGGAGCAATTTCTTCTCTATTCGGAGCGTGAAATTTGCCTCCATTAAAACTGCTCAAACTTGTAAAGCTAGAGAAACTAAACTGCAACAACACACACAACCAAATTAATCCATTTTTTGGTGAGTACATTGCACAAATTTCAAATTAGTTGTAAATCCGTCGTCGTTTGCGACGGGATATAAATGCATGATCTATGAAATAAATGGAAAGAGATTTCACTACAGATTTCCTGCCCACCGCCATTGTCTCGAACCACAACTCTATGCTTTTGAACTGCCACATTAATTATACTGCCAGTGACAGTGAGTACACATCCTTGTGAACCATCTAGCATGCATACTAGATTGGGGCTTCACGAACTGCATTAATACCACTTCCATACACTACCATTACCCTTCCAGTACTAGGCCAATTGGCCTGTCATATCACATCCAGCATTTGAGAGGAGGTTTGCCACTACGTTAGCACTTCTCCTGACATGGGAGACTCGAAAAGCCTCAAAGGAGGTGAGTTTTTCGTGTATTATCTCTACCCAGTGGGATAGTTTCCATGAAGGGGTGTTACCTTTTGCTATAGCATTGATAACCACTTGGGAATCCCCTTCCAAATGTAATTTTGACACTTTCATGTTTATGGCCAATTCCGTAGCCATTAATGCCGCTTGTGCTTCCGCTTCGTTATTTGTCCCATTCTGCAGTCGTCGAGCCCCCTTGAATATAATAGCCCCTTTTTCATCGCTTGCAACTATACCCACTCCTAAGATACCCAGATTTCCCCTAGAGGCCCCATCAAAATTAATTTTAATCCACTCCTTAGATGGTAGTTCCCATTTAACCTCATCTTTTGTTGGTTCCGAAAGGGGACTAACCCTCCAGGACCCATTAACGGCTTGATTAATGTATATTTTAAATATATGTTAATTCATGATAATTTATATATTAATATATATATATATATATATATTAATTAATATTTAATTTATTAGTTTTATTATTAATTATTAATTGTTTATATTTTATTACTCATGGATTAACAAATATATAGTAATTAATATTTGATTTTGGTATTTTTCTAGAATATATGTGTAAGGAAATAATTCTTAAGTTGGGTATGGAATATCTTTATTTGGGTTCCTTATTTGCATATGTTTCCTCGATCTGTATAGTATAACTGGGCTCTGGAAAAGAGGAATTTGGAAAGATTGTTTTTGAGCTAGTATGACCATGATGTTTCATTTAGAAATTAAATAGCATATTTATTTAGTTAATGTTTATTTAATTATATTCATGTGAACTTGGTTTTAAAAGCTCGCAATGATGTAATTATGTTATGTGTAGATGCAATGAGCTTAGTGAGTTAGAAAACCAAGAACAACTTGTACCTAGATGAGGTAGATAACTGCAATCTAACTTAGATCATTTAGAAAACTTGATTGACATTTAATGTTTAAATCAATATGGGAAAAGATTGCCTCTCTCGGTTAATGCCTATGCAAGTTTAATTTCTATATTCGCTTTTGCTTATGCAGTGGCAAGACTTGACATGTTTGTTTGGACCCTGTTGTTTGGTTGATTTAGGGTACCTATTTATGTCCTCAGTCTCTAGTTCAGTTGTTGCCTTGTGTTAGTGTTTTTACTGGTATTGCCCTTTATGTGGGTGTCGAGTGTTGATTTGTGGTTGACTATAGTTGGTCAGGTCTCTAGTTAAAGTATCGTCAGGCAATGAACCTTTGTATTGGCTTTTAATATGTTCATTTGGATCCTTTTCTATGTAGGGATCATTTATGTATTTATTGACTGAAGTGGTCGGTTGTATATTGGTTATGTTCACCTTGATGGCAGGATTGTAAAATATGTGAACCTTATGTATTCTTAACTTACTGAAATGATCAGAGGGGTCTTGCAGTTGAGTAGACCCGGAGATGTAGCCCTTTAGGGGTGAACTCCGATATCAATTTGGTGTTATGTGATGTTTTTGTTCTTATGTTTCATGTTTAGTGTTAGTATGTATTGGTGGCATTTTGATAGAATGTATAAGTGGATTAGATGAGATATATTTATAAATGCATGTATGCAGTCATCTCTTAAATGCAAAAAATTGGATCATGAAAGAATGCATTCTGCTATTGTTAATGAAAATAAGTATGCATTAAAAGATCTCATTAGTTATGATGAAATTTTAGTGTGTTTTGGAACAAGATGCATGGCATGTGTTTAATGTAAGATTGAACGTAATGAATGGATAACAATTATTGGATGAACTCATCATATTACCTAAATTGTAATTCTAATGGATGAACTTCATTTAGTTATTTACATTTTAACCTTAATAAATGAACTTCATCATATTAGCTATATTTTAAGCTTAATGGATGAATTCATATGTTATCTATGTTTTAACTTGAATGGGTAAATTTCCTCATGTTAGACTCATTTGCAAACATAATGGATGAACGTGTTCTATTATCTATAATGTTAATTTACTAAACAAATTATATCCTTCTTTAAAGTAAGAACATGAAGTTAAGTTAACTTGCTTTACTAGGTCGGATGTTGTGAGTTGAGTTAGATGTTAAGTTACGTAATCACGTGGGGAAACTCCTTAGGTTTTGTTTAGTCTTCTGCTGTGTTATCTAAGATTTTGATAACTCATTGTATCTTTATGTTGTGTCTTATTTAAAAAAAACAAAAATATTTACACTCCATTTGTGTGTTTTATCTTTATCCCTTCGGGGTTTCCTAGCAGGGCATTACATTTGGTATCAGAGCCAAGTTGCAAACACTGGGATCTCTGGTTTTGCTTGTACCCTTAGTTGGTGTGAAGTGTATCGATCTTTTGTCATATGCTTGTTCTCCTTGTTGTATGAGTGTGATTTAGCAAACCTTAACTTGTGTGTTCACACCTTGTTTTCACCTTCTTGATGTGGGTGATTTGGAGTGATTATGTGTGCTTTGTCTTCTTATTGAGGTCTTCGTCTATGATTTCTCTTATTCTAAAGGAGAGTCATATGTACCTTCCTTATTCATTGTTGTACTCTTTAGACTAATCCATTTGGGTTGGCTAGTGTTGTCTTGAATCTAAAAGTACGAAATGTGCTTGTTTAAGATTATGATCTAGCTTAGTGTTGTTCGCTTGAAGGACTAGTATGGTAAATATTGAATGCTTATTTTGTAGCAAATTGAATGATTATCACCCTTCCTCCTCTCTCTCTCTAGAAAATAAAATGTTTTTGATATGTGTAATTATCTCTTATTTGAGTTTTCTTTTTGTGAGAGAAGGTTGTGACTTCTTGAGCCCTTGTGTGAGCCTTATAACGCTTAGGTGTTTTTAGATTATAAAAGGACTTTGGTTTGAAAGTTCATATTGGTTATTGAGAAAAATTGTATGTTTACATTAAAGAATTATCCATGTGTTTTGTAGGAGTAACATAATTAAATTCTATTTTAAGTAAGGTGCATTAATATGCGAATAGTTGATTACGTGAAACTGCCTTGTTTGTAAAAGAAGTACCAAAAGGGAACATGTTATAGTAGCTTTGAGAGTGTATTAATTTGTTCCATGAAAGATTGTTTTATGTGTTTCTTTAAACCAGTTTGTTTGAGGATCTATTTTAGCAATGCCCTTTGAACTTGCTTTTGGGTATATGTAATTACCTTATTATGTTTGGAAAATGCAGATGAAAAACTTGTTGGATGTGTATCCATTAATGTGTATTATTTAGTTTATAGTCCCTCCTTTATCTTTTTATCATAGTATGATTTTTATCATAGTATGATTTTCAATGATAGGTTGTAGATTATGATATGGTTGTATTGAACTAAGAGTAGTGAGTACTCACATGAGGTCTTGCATTATCGATAGGATTACCTATTTTGATCTCTGTTGGTTGGAAAAATAGAACATTCTGTTGCTACCATAATAATTGGAAATGTCATGTTAGGCTATTTGGCAACCTCCTGAAATGGTAGCAAAACGAAAACCATGCAATTAAAATGATAGACTTTAGTGAGAAATTTTAGCTGGTAGTGTGATCTTCTTGATCTTGTGTCTTTGTAGGAAATAGTTTGATTATCAAACTCTCTTTCCCTTCTCCTTGCCTAAACGTTAAGATTTTTAGAAATGCTGCTAAGAATGCATTGATTTAAATAGAATGTTTGTGACGCATATGAAATTGTATGTTTGCATTTGGGCTTCTTATGGAAAGATGAAAGTCTTAAGCTTCATAAAGAAAATTGCATAGTTAGTAATGTGAATACTAATGCTTAGTGAAATTAGAGAAAGATATAGGAATGTTGTTATTTCCTTATGTAATTTTGAATTGATAAGAGATTTCAGTACTTATATCTAGAATAAGCTTTATTAAGTTAATCATGTGGGAAGCATTATTTAAACCTTCCTAAAGTAGATGATAGCGTACTGAAAAGTACTCCTTGTTAATGTGACTAAACTAGTACTAGTGTATTCATGTGTATTGTAAGAAACCAGTGCTTATTATATGTGCCCATAGGTTGGTGAAGTAATCAACCATGGAGGATATGTTGCTTATTTATTTCCCTACTGAGTACCAAACCTTGGGTTGTTGATAATACAATATGTTGAGGGGTAGTAATTCAAGTCACCATTCCTTGAATAGTATGGATCAGCGTACAAGTAATGTCCATGCGAAGCAACTTTAGCTTCTCTATTTCGAGGAATGATATAGTTATACAATAAAACTGTATCGAAGGTGTATTCAATACTTTCCCTTTTGATGAATCTATTTATAGGTTTATGTGTGACAACCTATTCCTCTCCTTTATTTGAGTATATTGATGGCAGTACTTGAGCATAGTGATGGTGTGTTTTGGAGGATCCTTTGCCTTGTATTCATGAAATGTAGGTTTATCCACATGAGCTGCTAGTTAGTAGGTGTTAGTGGACATGTGGGTGGACCTTAGTCATGTATACGTCTGCCTTATGGCGAGTATCCTGAGAGATACATCGCTATGTAGGATGTGACCTATGCGTGCTTGTTTCCGCAAGGTACACTACCATGCAGTATACGTCCATTGTGTGTCTTCTCCGCTTGGATTATTTCCTTGAAGCATGATGACATGATGCGGGGTGATGCCGAGGTGCACACTGCCATGACGTGTGGCTGTGTGATTTGGCCACACCACATGATGATCTACTGCAACAGTTTTTTATTGTTCCTTCCTTCCTCATTGGTGGCTAGATGCTAGTCACATAGTGATGTTATGTGTAGTTGTGATATTCTAATTTATTTCTTTGTGGACTTTGACTTTAAAGGTTTAGCCACGATCTTGTGATCTTCTTCTTACTTGATGTGGTGTTGCAATTCCGGATTATTTTCTTGCCTTACTGTTGGAATTGATGATTTTTTTATCTTTATTCATCTGTAATTTAGTGGATAAACTAGTTTATCCTTATTATTTTTGTATGTTGGTCTTGTGTTGAAATATGAAATTTCTCTCCAAGAACGTATGAGACGGTCTTGGTAGAGTGTGTATGAGGAAGTAGACATAAGGAACCTTGAGGATGGGGGTATGTGAGGCTGTGAAACATCTAGGACCCACTACCTACCTATGTGTGGTGACTCTCCTGGAGGCTAACCACCTTACGCAACAAGGGATGTTCACGAGGGTCTTGTATGGAAGGTAGCACTACCATGGTGTGCCCTAGCACCATCAAGCCCTTGAGTGAGATATTGGATATTTATGATCATATTATTGTTCTGAGATCAGGCATAGAGATGTTGATCGTGCATGTTATCTTTGACCGAGCATTAGACATGCTCACATGTAGCCTTTTGAGTTGTGCAATCTATTTATGTGGATGGTTATTATGTGTAATCATGGATTAAATGGTGTTATCTTGTCACTATGTTATGGGACATAGTCATTGGAAAGGTTCGTATATGCCTGGCAAGTGTAAACTATTGTGTTCTATATGTTGCTCTTACTGCATGAAAGTTAATTTGGCTATAGAATTTGATATTGAAGCTAGTTTTATGTGATTAAGTTTTATGAAAAGATGGATTGGTAAAAGAAATCAAACATGATGGCATTTTTCTTATCATACTTGGTTGGTGAGTTAGGTAATTGTTGTCTATCTCTTTTAATGCTTTAATTGGTGTAATGAAAGGGAGAAAATTATTGTTTCTCTGCTATGATTGTGGATAATTCCTAGAATATTTTAATAAATGTATGGACTTAGATGTATCTTGCCAATGGATAATGGCATTCATAGAGGATTTAGCAATAATGTTTTAATTATTTATGGAAAGATTCCTATGTGAAATTTGATCTTTGTTGAATGAGATTCAGGGCTAGTACGTGAGACATGTTCTCCATTTAGCCTTACGACTTTCAGGAGTAAGTCGGAACCTAGGGGGGAGAATGTAGTACCCCTCCCCTAATCAGATTTTAATCTTGGTTAGTTATCATGTAATCATGTTGTAGTCAGATGTTTTAAGTAATGTGCATACTTGTTAATGTGGTTGCCACAGTAATTCGTATGTAAGTTTATTATTTCTCTTGAATTATGCTATTAATCTCGGGCTAACACTTTTATTAAATATATATATGTATGCAAATATGATTCAGGGTTTCAGGAGATTGTAGGTACAGTACTGCATGGGTGTGAGGTTCGACTCCATCTGGGTACACATGTTTGAGTGCTCCTCATTAACCCTTAGAAATTGGATTAGGTGGTCGAGAGACCCTCATTTGACCCTAGTCATGCTCATGTGAGCATTGTCAGTCGTCTCTCAGTATTCCTTTGGTTGGGTATGCAAGTCATTTGTTTTCTTGGCCTTCATGGATTGTGTGTTTTGTGTATTGTTAAATTGAGTAATTATCCTTTTTATATAATTTGATTAAATGTGTGTTTTTACATTAAAAATTAAGGGACTATAATAAATAGGTTCCCTTTATGCGATTAGTCATTATTTAGAATTGCTCAATTTAAATTTGTAACTAGTTTAATTAAATGGTTAATTTTAATTGATTAATTTATTTAGTTATGTTTTTGGAAAGGAAAGATTTAAATTAATTTGAAATAGAATTAATTTAATCTCTTGGCCTTAAAAATAGAAAGGTTGTTTTCTTTTTAATTAATTAAGAAAATCAATTTTAATTAGAAAAGCAAGTTTTATATTTATATTTGATATAGTTATGAAAGAATGCATTGAGAGATTTTATTTAATCAAAAATAGTTTATCCTCCATATATAATTTGAAATATAAATGATAGCTTTCTTAAAATTAAGAAAATTTAGAAATTACATGAGAGAGAGAAAAGCAATTTTTGATTTTTCTAATTTGAAAAAGATAGATGCTCTTATTATTAAATATTTTATAATTGGAAAATATTTTGGGGGAAAACCTAAAAAATTTTAGGTTGCATATATATTTTTCTAATTTATTTTATTCGGAGAGAGTTCACGGGAAGGAGGCAGCAGCCTGTGAAGAGAAGAAAATCCTTCATTTTTTGATGCAGGTTTGAGGAATAAGATTATGGAAGGAAGGTTGGGCATGGATATATGGTTGCACGAGATATTCCTCAAGATCTTTCAAGAAATCTTCCAGGGCTGGATAGCTTCTGCCTATTTTAATTTTTGTTATTTATTAGCTTAAAAAATATATTCCTCTTCGTGTCTTTGAAAAAGAATAAATGGAAATCGGTCATGTCCTCCATTTCTGGTTGTGCTTTGCTTTGGGTAGGAATAAATGTTTTGGTTTTCTAGTTTGAACTCACAGGGGTTATGCTGGCAAAATTTTGCTAGGATTTCCCTCCTGTGCTTGCAGCCTTTGCATTCCTTTTGGTAGATTTGTTTGAATGAAATAAGAAAATAATTATAATAATTATATTTCCTCTTTCCCATTCTTGTGTTGTCTTTCAACCGATATGGCTTTGTTAAAGAATTTATCTGGGTTGGTGTTTTTCCCAATCTCTGGTTTTTTTTGGAGCATCTGGGCATATTATTTTGCTAGTATTTAGTTTATAAGTTATTCTTTGGTTTTAGTTAGATAAAAATTGCCAATTCTGAATGTTTTCAACGAAATTTGATTATCATGAATACCATGGGTATTCTGGAAATGGTTTTAGTATCTGTATTAGACTATGTATTATTCATACTTGGGTTTTATTTTGGATTTTTTTTTTTTTTTTTTAAATAATAATAATAATAAATGTCTCTATGAGACTGGTTTATTTTTTTGATTGTGTGTTTTTTCACAGTGA
Organism: Cryptomeria japonica; assembly: GCF_030272615.1. Taxonomy (NCBI): domain Eukaryota; kingdom Viridiplantae; phylum Streptophyta; class Pinopsida; order Cupressales; family Cupressaceae; genus Cryptomeria; species Cryptomeria japonica. Next base: position 751,901,354 of record NC_081407.1, on the reverse strand, counting down.
ATAAAATTAAAATAAATAAATAAAAAATAAAATAAAATATGTTTAACCCACGTGGTGGGGAATAAACCCCCACCACAGGGAGGTAGCATGCTACCAAGGGTAGCAACTGCTACCATTTGGTAGTAGCACTACCAATGGTAGCGAACTGCTACCAAATGGTAGCGCAATGGTAGCCGCTTGCTACCATTAGGTAGCAGCGCTACCAAAGGTAGCATGAGCTACCAAGGGGGCCCACATGGGGTCCACGTGGGTTACCCCCCCCCTTTGCATTTTGGAATTTATAATTTTTTTTATATATTTTCTTTTAGTTGTAAAAAAATATAATATGTCAAAATAATGTGGGTTGTTAAAATGTTTAATTTTTTTTATTTAGATTAATTAATATATTTTATTATTATATATTAATTATTAATTATTAATTAATGTATATTTAAAATATATGTTAAATCATGATAATTTATATATTTATATATATATATATATATATATATATATATATTAATACTTAATTTATTAGTTTTATTATTAATTATTAATTGTTTATATTTTATTAATCATGGATTAATAAATATATAGTAATTAATATTTAATTTTGGTATTTTTTTAGAATATATACGTAAGGAAATAATTGTTAAGGTGAGTATGGACTATCTTTATTTGGGTTCTTTATTTGCATATGTTTCCTCGATCTGTATAGTATATCTGGGCTCTGAAAAAGATGAATTTGGAAAGATTGTTTTTGAGCTAGTATGACCATGATGTTTCATTTAGAGATTAAATAACATATTTATTCAGTTAATATTTATTTAATTATATTCATGTGAACTTGGTTTTAAAAACTCGCAATGATGTAATTATTTTATGTGTAGATGCAATGAGCTTAGTGAGTTAGAAAACCAAGAACAACCTATACCTAGATGAGGTAGATAACAAAAATCTAACTTAGATCATTTAGAAAACTTGATCAACATTTAATGTTTAAATCAATATGGGAAAAGATTGCCTCTACTGGTTAATGCCTATGCAAGTTTAATTTCTATATTCGCTTTTTCTTATGCAATGGCAAGACTTGACATGTTTGTTTGGACCCTATCATTTGGCTGATTTGGGGTACCTGTTTATGTCCTTAGTCTCTAGTTCGGCCATTGCCTTCTATTAGTGTTTTTACTAGTATTACCCTTTATGTGGGTGTCAAGTGTTGATTTGTGATTTACCATAGTTGGTTAGGTCTCTAGTTAGAGTACCATCAGGCAATGAACCTTTGTATTGGATTTTAATAGGTTTATTTGGATCCTTTTCTTTGTAGGGATCATTTATGTATTTATTGACCGAAGTGGTCGATTGTATATTGGTTATGTTCACCTTGATGGTAGGATTGTAAAAGATGTGAACCTTATGTATTCTTAACTTATTTAAATGATTAGAGGGGTCTTGCAGTTGAGCAGACTCGAAGATGTAGCCCTTTAGGGGTGAACTCTGATATCAATTTGGTGTTATGTGATGTTTTTGTTCTTATGTTTCATGTTTAGTGTTAATATGTATGGATGGCATTTTGATGGAATGTATAAGTGGATTAGATGAGATATATCGTAAATGCATGTATGCAGTCGTCTCTTAAATGCAGAAAATTGGATCATGAAAGAATGCATTTTGTTATTGTTAATGAAAATAAGTATGTATTAAAAGATCTCATTAGTTATGATGAAATTTTAGTGTGTTTTCGAACAAGATGCATGGAATGTGTTTAATGTAAGATTGAACATAATGAATGGATAACAAATATTGGATGAACCCATCATATTACCTAAATTGTAATTCTAATGGATGAACTTCATTTAGTTATTTACATTTTAACCTTAATAAATGAACTTCATCATATTAGCTATATTTTAACCTTAATGGATGAATTCATATGTTATCTATGTTTTGACTTCAATTGGTAAATTTCCTCATGCTAGACTCATCTGCAACCATAATGGATGAATGTGTTCTATTATCTATAATTTTAATTTACTAAACAAATTATATCCTTCTTTAAATTAAGAACGTGAAGTTAAGTTAATTTTCTTTACTAGGTCAGATGTCGTGAGTTGAGTTAGATGTTAAGTTACGTAATCATGTGGGGAAACTCCTTAGGTTTTGTTTAGTCTTCCGATGTGTTATCTAAGCTTTTGATAACTCATTGTATCTTTATGTTATGTCTTATTTAAAATATATATATATATATATATATATATATATTTACACTCTGTTTGTGTGTTTTAGCTTTATCCCTTTGGGGTTTCCTAGCGGGGCATTACACACTTGGTTGAACAAAGGCCAACATGTCCTAGTTAATGAGCAAGCATGGGTGGATTTTACCACTAGGAGGTATAAGGACAAAGTGTTATGTGATGTCCTACCCATGGATGCATGCCATCTTATATTAGGAAAACCATGGCAATTTGATAGACAAGCTATTCATGATGGAGCCAAGAATGCATACTCATTCAAGAAATATGGAGTCACATTCAAGATTCGGTCTATCCTTGAGGAAGGTGAAAAAATGGTAGTAGGCCCTAATGTTCTTTTGTTGAGTGAAAAATAGTTCTTGAAGACACTTGAGGAAGGTGAAGGTATAGGGTTTGCGCTAGTAATGAAGCCTAAAGAGGAAGACAAGAAAGAGCAGCGAGATTTGCCAATAGAGGTGCAAGATTTGTTGAAGAAATTCAAAGGCATAGTAAGTGATGGGTAGCCAGCCACCTTACCTCCTAAAAGAACCATAAGCCATCAAATAGACTTCATCCCTGGAGCATCCTTACCTAACAAGGAAACTTTTAAGATGACTCCCCAACAAAATGTTGAGATTGCCAAGAAAATCTAAGAGCTCATAGACCAAGGCCTAATTAGGAAACACATTAGCCCTTGTGCTATCCCTATGATGTTAGTCCCAAAGAAAGGTGGTACTTGGAGATTATATACTGATTCTAGAGCCATAAATAGGATCACCATCAGATATAGGTTCCCTATTCCTAGAATAGAAGACCCAATGGATTGTTTAGGAGAAGCCAAGTACTTTACCAAGATTGACCTTAAAAGTGGATACTACCAAATTAGGATTAAGGAGGGTGATGAGTGGAAAACAACATTCAAGGCAACAAAGGGTCTTTATGAGTGGCTTGTAATGCCATTTGGCTTATCCAATGCTCTAAGCACCTTCATGAGACTCATGAATGAGGTGATCAAGGACTTCATAGGTAAATTTGTGGTGCTATATCTAGATGATATTCTCATTTTCAGTAAGGATAGGGTAGATCATATTAATTATTTATGGTGAAAATGGATAACAATAATAACAATATTGAAAGGCTAAATGAATTCAACCACCAAACCCTAGCCTAACAACAACAAAGATCCACCATAACATATGAAGATTACCTAAGACAATGCAAATCAAATGAAATCACAAAGATCATACCATCACATGTCCAATAGGGTTTTGATCTCAATTCTTCCTATCTCCATTGATCTTACTTGATATATTTGGTCTCAGATTTTATGTGCACAAGAGCTCAACAAAGAACGAAATGTGGTTGCAAGTAGGATCGTAGTGTATTCAATTGATCAAGTAGTTAGGGTTTTGATAATGAAGGAAGCATCTCCTTATATAGAAGACACTATATGAAATGGAGGGATAAGATTGAGAGGTGTAAAAGGAGGTCGGCTATGATTAGAGGGTAGGTAGAAGAAATAATAAAATAATGAAAGAGGTAGGTAGTGTATGAATTAAGAGATGAATGACATGTGTCATGAGTAGAAAAGGTTAATGAATTAATTAAATAAATAAAGATTTATTTAATTAATAGAAGAAATGGGATCAATTAAATAAATAAAATATTTATTTAATTTAGGAAAAGGATAATTTAAATAAATAAATGTATTTATTTAAATGAGAAATAAGGCTAGAAGAGGATAAATGAATTAATTAAATCAATAAAGATTTATTTAATTAATAGAAGAATTAGGCTTAGGTAATTAAATAAATAAAATATTTATTTAATTAGATTGGACAATTTTAGGTGTCTACATTTTGCCCCTCTTTGAGACAATGCGGCTTGTCGTGTTGTTTCAAAGAAGATAAGATGAACTGATATAGAGTTGCCCCAAAATGGGAATGATATGCCCCCTCGAGAGATTGGATGAAAATGTCTAGAAAGATTGTAGACAATTTCTCGATAAGAAAGAAAGGCTAGAATGGACTAACTAGATAAAGTGACAGAGTCACAGGATAAAGAAGACTGACTCGGGAAATGAGGGCGAGGGCTAGGGTAGGCTATAAGATAGACCATGGGAAAAAGACATCCTCATTGTCATCTACACATCCACGAGAGCAGATTGCAGAGCGAGAAAAGAGTAGTAGCAGTCAGCAGTGATGGCTTTCGTTCATAGATTCGATCGCGTTTGTCGATTCCAGAGGCCAGCAGAGGCAAGAGAGCCAGTAAGTACCACCGAACCTCCTCGTACTTTGATGCATTTAATTTTTTCATTAATGCATGGTAGATAGGGCAATAACTACGCTTAGAATAGGGTCTCAAAAATGTCAAAAAATGTCTAGGCGCATCTATGTTGGTGCCAGGCATGTCTGTGCTCGCCAGGCGTGTCTGTGTATGTGCCAGTCGCGTCTGTCCTAAGAACCACATTTATGTCAAATGCATACGTGTTTATGTAATGTAGGGGCGTCTGTGTCGCCCAGGCGCGTTTATGCAGAGCATAGGCACATCTGTGTCATACAGGCACATTTGTGTTGTACAGGCACGCTTGTGCAGTCGTTAAGCGCGTTTGTGTCAGGAAAGCACGTTTATGTCAAAAAAATGCAAGCTTTGTCTTCTAGGTCAAATTGACAGTTCTGTGATGAACATACGCTATCGATTGGATAAGCTGTTGAGAGGATACACTCAAGTAGGTCCTCTAGGGAAGACTAGGATAGATCAAGGCACTTTGTGATGAACAGTGAGTACCAAGATAGAGTACTTTGTGATGAACAGGGAGTGCCACACACGTAGTACTTTGTGATGAATAGGGAGTACCACTAGGATAGAAGCAACACTTTGTGATGAACAGTGAGTGTCACTGGGATAGATAGCCATATGCATTTAGATAAAAAGTAGCATTTTGTGATAAACAGTGAATGCCACTATGACTGACACGATTGATTTGCTAGACTACAGGAGTATTTGCCTATGCTAGAGTCACGAGAGAGATTCCCGTTGACGCAGAGATTGCGACCTGAGTTGTCGTTTGTGGACAGAGCTGCCATCGAGGAGATGGGTTTGAGACATGAACTGTATGTGCCTGAGTTTTGAGCGAACATGGGTTTGCTGACTGCGCTGGCTAAGAGATGGCACTCTGAGATGTGCACGTTCCATTTACCGATGGGTGAGATGACAGTCACCTTGGAGGATGTCTACAGGATACTGTGGGTACCAATTGATGGGGAGCTGATCCCTTACGATCGAGATGGAGACAGGGAGGCCTTGAGACGGATGTTTCAGGACCCTAGACTGGAGATGAGGGCAGGACACGTGGTATGGGACACCATGACAGCCACAGGACTAGCGCTGCCGGCAGTGATAGCAGGATCTATCAGTGGGTTCCTATGTCTGGATAGGGTGACACGGGGTTTGGTTGTGGGTTGGAGAGGAGCATTGGAGATACTGGTGATGCAGCACACCAGATATGCCTGGGGACCATGTGTGCTTGCCCATTTGTATTATGAGCTTCATCAGTTTGTTTATCATGGAGCAGTGGGATTGGGCTGTGGAGTGACACTGCTGCAGGTATGGGCCTATGAGCATCTGCCGGTTACCCGATCGATACACTTTAGGGGTAGAGGTCCTGGACACAGCTTTGTACATTTGTATGATATGATCACATCACAGCTACGGATTGGTAGGTTAGAGCATTGGCGGCGAGTGTTGGACGATATTGATGTGGTCATATGGAGACCATATCTGGGCTATGAGGAGTGGGAGGATGATGCAGTGGAGCTGCCCTACACCTTTCATAGAAGGTACCTGATTGGGTAGATGCCCTATGTGTTAGACAGGGTGTGCAGACAGTTTGGCCGGATTCAGAGGATGCCCTGGGGCTCAGGCATGTATGCCCGCACAGTTAGAAATCAGACACAGTTTGGGCCGTTGCTGTCATATGATCAGGCAGTCACACAGCTAGCGAAGATGATGCCCCTACCCTGGGATATGTGGCTTGAGATCAAGGATGTCGGCATGGATGCTGAGTATATAGCTTATTGGGCAGAGCATCAGTTCCCACGCTTAACAGATCCTAGAGAGCTATTTGACAGAGATGGGGGTGGGGATGATGATGATGGTGGAGGTGATGGGGGCAGGGGCCGATCGAGGAGGAGGGGAGCAGTTGGAGAGAGGAGGGTTGCACCTCGGAGGGAGGGTGGAGAGGAGAGAGCGACTCGGGTGGTGAGGGGTCACGGTGGATTGCCGCTACAGGTGCCAATAGCATAGGGTCCCAGACAGGTACAGAGATAGGTACAGGTGCCAGTACAAGCACCAGTATAGGTATAGGCACAGGGATAGGCACTCATACAGGGAGAGCCACAGGGAGAGGCGGAGGGGGCTGACGCAGAGGAGGATGAGCTACTAGAGCTGAGGGAGATTTGCCAGGGCCAGGCAGATGAGATCTAGGAGCTGGAGAGGGAGAGGGATTGGCTCAGGACGAGGCTCAGAGATACTGAGCGGGAGCAGGATTAGGCTATCCAGCACTATACAGAGACTGAGACAGCACTGAGGGCAGGGAGATAGGCAGCTAAGGATGCAGGGGCAGGATACACTTATGTCCTACGGGCAGGAGAGGAGATAGCCTACTAGAGGGACCTCTACTATGGTGCAGTGCCAGCAGATCAGCGGGCGAGGAGCTTCCATAGACCGTCGCGTACAGCGATAGCTACGGGAGGGAGTCAGAGGAGACAGGCATTGAGTGGTGGGGTTATGGGCCCTCCACCACCACCAGATAGAGGGGATAGGCAGGATGATCCTGGGGCGGGTCCTTTAGGGGCTCAGATTCCACCAAGGCCAGGCAGCTCCGAGGGAGGGAGTTCATCATAGCCATAGAGGGCTCCCTTTGTATCAGTTTTGTACCATTTTTTGTATGATGATGTAGACACCTACGGGTGCTTTTGTAGCCATATGATTTTGACATCATTGTATCATGACACTTTTGATTATATATATGAGATGATTCATCTTTGCGGCAGCTATATGCATGTGTACCTATGTGATGAGATTTTCTTATGATGTATGTTTTGTGTGATGCTTATAATATGGATGCAAATATGTATATAATGAAATGCAATATTTTTGTTATTTTATGTTGTATATGTGTATGCATGATGCAAATGTGAATGTATGTAATGCAGATGAATATGATAATGCAAATGTAAATTGTGCTAACAGATATTGTGTGTAGGATGTGATGCAATTGTGATACCTCTATGTATGTATGAAATGCTTATATGTGGTAATGCAGGTGCAACTACATGAAATGCAAATGTTTTTGGTGTGTCATTATACTCAGTCATGTGATAGAAGGCTACACGGACTCAAGAAGGATGATGGAAGTCAATCAAGAAAGGGGGATGAAAGACAGAAGATATGAAAGTGAAAGAGCTTCTTGTGCGTTATCATCATTGAGCTTTATTATGGCAAGTAGGTTATGACAATCGAGGCATATGTTCGACCCAGAAAGTCATTGTACCTGTTTGCATGGAGATAAGACAGTCACAAACAAGGAATGCCCCAGTTCATACTAGACTCGCAGTGTCCTCATATCCTTGGACAAGTCATATCATTACTAAAAGACAATCCACAGACAACAAATACAAATAGGTAACGATACCCCATCCTCGCCCTTCTAGTCAAAGACATCCTAGAGATATAATCTCTATTCAGAGACATCCCAAAAAAGCTAAAAGACATGTCACCAAAAGATAAAATCAAAAGAAAACCAAGACTCGACACTAACATCCATTGTAGTCCTCAAGTTTAGTGTCTCTTGTCACTTGTATAAGTCTTATTTGATTGTGGTCACAATGTTTACTTTCACAAAATGGATAGATAGCACTGAACCATAATGTTGTCTGAGTCTGTTGAAAGATTTGATTTTGTTGAAGCCCATTGTTGCTGCTGTGTCTAATCTAAAACTGACTAAATCCATGAAACTGATACTTTGTTGCAAAGAAGATGGAACTTTATTGCGGATTGTGCGCGAATAGACTGAAGGAAGCTGAAAGAAACTGTACTCATCGAAACATGTGATGTTCTTAGTTCCACACCCATCACTAGACATAGGATTTGCCTTAGCCACAGATAGGATCTGATTTATTATGGATGGAAAGGGAGGTTTATTATGAATGGCTAACCAATCTTGGGTAGATCAATAACAAGCCATGATGGGAATGGGTAAGTTTATTATGGAGGAATTGGTCGTGAGTGTGTGCAAAGTGAAAGGATGAAAGTGAATCCTGAAGGAGGGAGGAGCAATGTCTCTACACATTGCACTGGTGACCTAGTTTTCACCATGGTACTTGCCCAGGGCACCACCGAAGTGGTTTTCACCGTTGGACGAAATTATTTCTCTTTACTTTTTTTGATTTTTCAATGTTTTTTTTGTTGTCACAAGGCGCTTGTTTGCCAGGTTTTCACCAAGTAACAATTTTTTTTGTTTTATAATTTTTTTTGTATTTTTGAAATTTTTGATTTTTTTTGTATTTTTGAAAGTTTTGATTTTTTTTGTATTTTTGAAATTTTTGATTTTTTTTTGTATTTTTGAAATTAAGATATTTCGAAGAGCTATGTGTAGAACCTACGAAGGTGCATGCTGTTGATAGGATCCTCCAAAGGTTCACCTTCTGTAGTTGAGAGCTGATATGCCCCAGAGCCATATACTGCTGTGATGATGTAAGGACCAAGCCAGTTTGGTTCGAACTTGCCCTTCTTCTCTCTATCTTGCTGATTCTTGGAGTTTTCTTTGAGAACCAAGTCACCGACCTCAAATGTGTGAGGTTTGACCTTGTGATTGTAGTTGCGACTCATTCGTTGTTGGTAAGCCTTGAGGTGATTAAAAGCAGCTTGTCTCCGTTCATCCAGTAGTTCAAGTTCTTGTAAGCGAGAGACTCTATAATATTCATCACCGATGATGCTTTTCAAAGAGACCCGTAAAGAGGGTAACTCAACCTCAATAGGCAAGATGGCTTCAGTGCCATAGACAAGTGAATAAGGTGTAGCTCCTATAGGTGTGCAAACACTTGTGTGATAGGCCCAAAGTGCAAGATTAAGTTGGATATGCCAATTACGGCCAGTGTCATCGACTGTCTTCTTGAGGATTTTAAGGATTGTTTTATTAGACGCCTCAGCTTGGCCATTACCTTGGGGGTAATATGGTGTGGAGAAACAATGGGAAATATGGAAATGGTCACAGAGTTCACGAACATCCTAATTTTTGAAGGGACACCCGTTATCAGTGATAATGGAAATAGGAATACCGTATCGGCAAATGATATAGTTAAGGATGAATGTAGCAATCTATTTTCCAATGACTTGTGTGAGAGGCACAGCTTCAATCCATTTTGTGAAATACTCTATGGCAGTGATAATGAATTTATGACCATTGGAAGAAGGAGGGTGAATCTTGCCTATAAAATCGAGTCCCCACTGACAAAAGGGCCAAGGAGATGCAAGTGGTTGTAGTTCTTATGCTGGCGCATGTGTGAGGTCTCCATGAATTTGGCATTTCTTACATTTCTTGACAAACTGATATGATTCTTTTTCCATATTGGGCTAGTAATATCCAGTCCTAATGAGTTTCTTGGCCAAAGTAGGACCACTAGCATGTGGACCACATATCCCTTCGTGCACTTCACGTAATGCAATCTGAGCTTCGTCTCTTTCTAAACATCTAAGAAGAGTGTCATCTAGATAGGATATCAGCTAAAATGACATATCGAGAGGATTGGTGAATGAAGGTGCGATGTTGGTTATTTGATAAATTAGGAGGAAGGATATTGTCACGAAGGTATGTGAAGATGGAACCATATAACTGGGACTCGGGACCAACAACACATATCATCTCAATGGGAGTGATCTCATATTAAGGAACCAAAAGGTTATCCACCAAGAACTCATAGCAGGTCTCATTTGGAGGTAGATCGATTAGTGAAGCAATTATAGCCATGGCATCTGCAGCGCGATTCTGCTCTCTTGGTATTTGCTCAAAATCTATCTTTGTAAAGTGTTGTTTTAGGTCATCCACCATTTGTTTGTAAGGCATTAATTTTTCATCTTTTGTTTGGTAATCATCAGTTGCTTAATGGATGACAAGTTGAGAATCCCCAAAAACATGAAGTTCCTGGATCTTCCACTGAACTGCAATCCATAATCCAGTTGTTAATGCCTCATATTCCGCTATATTGTTAGTGCAAGGAAATGATAAGCGGTATGATTTTGGTATAGAATCCCCTTGAGGAGTTACAAAGAGGATACCAGCTCCTGCCCCATGCTGTGTGTATGAGCCATCAAAGTACAATTGCCATGGCTTTGCATGTGATATTGTTAAAATGGATTCATCTGGAAATTCTGAATTTAGAGGAACATCATCAATCACGAGGGCATCTGTTAACTGATCTGCGATGGCTTGTCCTTTTATTGCTTTTCTGTCCACATACTCGATGTGATATTCACTCAAGATCATTACCCATTTGGCCAGTCGCCCAGTAAGTGTTGCTTTATTGAGAAGGTATTTTAATGGATCAATTCTTGCAACCAACTTAGTCTTATGAGTGAGCATATAATGTCGTAATTTCTGTGAAGCAAAGACCACGGCAAGACATGCATGGTCGATTGGTGTGTAGTTTAGCTCATATCCCACCAATGTGCGACTGATATAGTATACTACTTTTTCCTTGCCTTCAGCAATTTGTTGTGCTAAGAGTGCCCCCAGTGCTATTAGAGTAGCTGATATGTATAGTAACAGAGGCTGATCTGGAACTAGTGGCATCAGAACGGGCGAATTCAAGAGATAATCTTTGAGCATCTGGAAAGCTTGTTGACAATTATCATCCCATTTGAATTTGATATTTTTATGTAGCAGGTGTTGAAAAGGATTACACTTATCTGCAAGTTGTGCTATGAATCTTCATATAGACTGGAGTCTCCCTTGTAAGGATCGAAGTTGACTGATATTTTTGGGTGGTGGCATGTCCAAGATGGCCTTGAATTCTGCTGGATTGGCTTTGATTCCTCTTTTGGACACAATAAATCCTAGGAACTTCCCTGAGGTTACTCCAAAGACACATTTCTTAGGGTTTAATCTTACTTTGTATTTTTCCAACCAATCAAAGACGACTGAAAGTATGTCCAAATGTGTATCTCTGTCTATTGATTTACCCAAGAGATCGTCAACATAATCTTCCACAGTTACGTGCATGAGATCTTGAAAGATAGTAGTCATGGCTCTTTGATATGTAGCACCTGCATTTTTTAGCCTGAAGGGCATGACATTCCAGCAGAAAGTTCCCCAAGGACAAGTGAATGATTTTTTGTGTTGATCCTTGGATGCGATCCTGATTTGATTATAACCAGAAAATCCATCCATTAATGATAACATTTCATGGCCTGTTGTGAGATCAACGATCAAGTCAATATTTGGTAATGGGAAGTCATCTTTTGGACAAGCTTTGTTGATATCTCTGAAATCTATACATATTTTGATGCTGCGATCTGGTTTACTGACAGGCACTAGATTGGATATCCATTCAGGGTAATCAATTGGGCATATGAATCCGACATCCAATAATTTCTCAAGTTCTACTTTGACTTGTAATGCCACCTGTGGATGCATTTTTCTTAATTTCTGTTTTACTGGCTCTGCCCCCGGTTTGACTATCAAATGATGCATTACCAAATCTGGATCCAGTCCAGGCATATCAGCGTATGACCATGCAAAGTTGATTTGTCGTTCTTTGAAGAAACTTATGAATTGTGACCTTTCAGACTCTGTCAATGATTTAGCCAGGAATATGTTATGTGGAACCTCTTCTATACCAATGTTTGTTTTGATAGTCTCTTCTACCAACATGGATGACTTTTCCTCATATGATGCTGGGAGAATGTCGAGCCTTCCATCTTTGAGTGCCTTAGAGAGGTTTTCGCCCTCAGATACGTCCTTTATTTTTACTTTTTTGGGGTCAAATAGTGCCACAGTGTGGTTTTCACCATAAGACCCTTGGTTTGTTCTTATTTTCACATTTTTGCTACTGGAAGGTCCGACACCCTCACCAAAATATGCCATGTTGTTGAGTTCTATAGTGTATCCTGCTTTATGGTCCCCAGGGGGAAGATCATCTTGTATGCCAAGATAGTCAATAACAACTTCATCATTTTGGAATGTGTCAAACTGTGCTGCTCCTTCATGATCCCAGTCAATGAGTTGGTGGTGAACAAGGGGAAGTCCTTTAATATCTTCGAAGTTAGCGGGACTAAGAGTGAGCATGTGGTTATATTTAGGTATGTCAAGGTGATCATCGAGGTCATCGATGGCACTCTCCTCATCAGTTTCGATTCCGAGCGAATCCAAATTGTCATCACTAGTAGTGCATTCTGGGACAGGTGTTCTCATCCTATGTGATTTCAACCTAGAACCTTGAGACAAAGACTGTGTGGCATCCTCATGGGTTGTTTCTTGACCAACTCTGAATTTTTTATAAAATTCCTCTTCTTCTATGGGTTCATCTGGTTCTCTGAATGTCTCGATGAGCTCGTAGTTGCTGAAGGATTTGTTTGAACCCCATTTCCATTTGTTGGAGTCTGTGGAATAGTGATCCTCTTGTTGAACTTTGGTAGCTTTTATTTGTAAGGCCTCCTCTATCTATTTAGTGTGGACCTTGGAAGTCAGGAAACCAAGTCCCTTCGAGCGTTCCTTTTTGAAAGTCAATTCAGGTTGTAAAGGTTCAATGATGCCTTCCTTTCGTAACTCAAGAGGGCTTTTTCCATCATACCTGAATTTTTGTAGAATCTTGAAGCCTTTGCCATATTTCTCATAGGGTATATTGATGTGATCCTGTGTGTCATCTTCAATGTCTTTGTAGAGCATTTTGTATAGATCTTCCTCTTCCAGTTTGCCCCATCTTTGAAAAATAGTAGGGTCCCATTTGAGTACCACGATGGATACTTGTTTGTTAGGATGTGGTCTTCCATATTCTTTTGGAGAACTCATGACTTGTCGTAAGTACATGGTCTGATTTAAAGTATATTCTCCCATGCCTTTGTCCTAAAATTTGCCTTTAAGCTCACCTTGCTTCGATGTCGAAGGTTTCAATGACTCAAGATCAATGTATCCCAAAGAAGGAACAGCTTCACGATTATTGGGAATAATGGTTTCCGTATGTGATCTCAGGTTATTACAATATATGAACGGGTTAGGATCACAGTTAACTGTTACTTCGACTCCATTGTGAGGAAACTTAATGCATTGGTGATATGTCGATGGGACTGCCCTCATTTCATGAATCCAAGGATGTCCTAGGAATATATTATAAGTGAGGTCTAGATCCAAGACTTGACAAACCACATCCTTTGTAACTGGCCCAGCTCTGAGAGGTAAGGTGACTATGCCTTTGGATGAACGCTCTTCATCATCATATGCTTTGATAGTAATTTTGTTTGTAAAATTCACAGCTTTTTCAGAATATCCCAATCGTTTAATAGTGCTCAATGTGCAAATGTTTAGACCTGCTCCTCCATCTATCAGGACTCACTTTATTCTATGTTTGTGTATGAAGGCTTCAACATGTAGTGGTGCATTATGTGGCTAACTTACGGAGGCATCATCGGCTTCTATGAATGTAAGGGAATGTGGAATGGAAAGGTATCCCACCATGGCTTGAAACTAGTCCACGTTCAGATCAGTGGGAATGGCGGTTTCTCTCAAGATTTTGTCAAAAATAGCTTTATGTGCGGGGGATATGCGTAAGAGCTCAAGAATGGAGATGAGTGTGGGTGTTTTCCCTAACTATTCTACAAGGTCATATTCAGGTTTGGTTGATGTAGAAGCAGTGTTTTTAGTTGAAGCACCTGGCAAAGTAATTTTACCTCGACGGGTTGTAACATGACACTCAGAGGTAGGTTTGGAAGAAGATCCAACACCTCTTAGGCCAATCTTGGGTCTCTGAGTAGGATTCTCAGGGTTTTTGTCCTTGATGGTAATAGTAGAGATATGATTGTCCATCGATATGTGATTGATAGTTGAATCATAGTTGTAAGGTGCTCTAGTATAGTTGGCTTGATCATCTGTGACTTTAGCTTTTCCCTTGTCATGCTTTGGGAACGGCTCCTTAAACATCTCATGTTCTTGATTGGATGAGTGTCCCTCAATCTCAATGTCAGCTCTATCAATGAGATCTTGTATGATGTTCTTCAGTCGATGACAATTTCCTGTCTTATGACCCTTGCTCTTATGAAATTCACAATACTCATCATCATTCCACCAATTTGGTTTGACCTTTGGTTCATATGGAGGAAAATCTGGGACTGTGATTACCTTGTTTGCCACTAGCTTTTTGAAGACTGACTCAAGTGGTTCTCCCAATGGAGTGTACTTCCTTCGTGATCTTGAAGTTGTTTGAGTATTCACCTGATTGTTTGTATAATTTGATCCCGAAAAGATGAATTTGGGTTGCACTGTATTGGCATCAACAACACCATCATTGACTGTGTTCTTGTTTTTATTCCAAAATCTTGGCTTGTCTTTTCCTTTAAAGTCATCTTTGTTTTCCTTGAATATCTTAATGACTCCTTGTTCAATTAGAACCTTTTCTGTTGCTAGGCCTTTTTCAATGACGTCCTTGAAAGTGGACAAACAAGCTTTCCTTAGATCATAGCCAATGTCTTTGTTAACATTTTGGGTGAACATTTATACCATTTATTTTTGTGGAATTTCACAAGAGCATCTGCTAGCTAGATTCCTCCATCTTTGTAAAAATGATGCAAAAGACTCTCCCTCTTTTTTCTTGGTGTTGCACAAAGTAGTGACTGATATGTCTATATCTAAATTGTAGGAGAAATGTTGAATAAATGCCTCTGCTAAGTCACCCCATGACTTAATACTAGGTGGAAGTTGGGAGAACCATTCCATAGCTTGATCACCTAAGCTTTGGGGGAATAATCTCATCAAATATGTCTCTTCTGAAGCTACTTCAATGCAAGTTGTGAAAAACTATCTTATGTGTGCCTTAGGATCCCCTTTTCCTCTATAATTATCAAATTTAGGCATCACAAAGTGTGTAGGAAATGGAGGAATTGGAATACTCTTGTTGAATGGATAAGGACATATGTCTCTCATTGTGTATGTTGGCTTTGGTGTATTTATGTCCTCCATTTTCTTTTGTAAGTCCCTGATTTGTTGCTCCAAATTTCTCTTAGGTGGAGATCAACTTCTTGGACCATACCCCATGCTTGAGGCACCCATTGGAGGAGGAGCTTGTTGCATATATGGATGATATTGATCATACACATGTTCATATGGAGGAGGTCTATAGTGATGCTGCATATATGGACCACTTGGTATAGATTCATGTTGAGGAACACCATATCTATTTTGTCCATGTATACCATACTCTATAGGCATGTCATGTTCTAATGTGTTGCCCCCAAATTTGACACGGGGTTTCCTTGTGTCCAAATTTTGAGCATTCCTTTGAATATCCAATTGCTTTGGTTGATCCGTAGCTTGAGTATGTGATTGAGCATATCTGTCTACATAAGACTTCCATAATAGTCTGTGAAGGTGAGTATCATATGTTTGACCATGTGTATGTGGGACCTCTGGTTTTTGAAGCAAAGCTGATGGTGATTCAGGTACCATATATGGTCCTCTATTTCCTCCACTATTAGGCCTCCTTTGATCTATGTTGGAGTGAGTTTGTTACAAAGGTCGATTTTCCATTATTTGAGACATGTCAAAATCATGAGGTATCTTGGCTCCACTTTGTGCCATCATTTGTAAGAAGTATTGTCTATCCCTCCTCATTATTTCCTCAACCAGTCGATTGAAATGGGGATTCATAATGGATTCTTCCACATCTGCTGAGTGTATTGAAAAATTATCCATATTGTCATTGTGTGTATCATTGTTGTTTGTAGTGCCCATGTTCTCAACATTTGGAATGTTTCTATAGACATCCATGTCAGGTAATGTAGTGTGATCAATATTGAAAAAGATATCATTCTCATACTCATAAGAACTCATGTTTGTGGACTCTTGAGCCTCTTTAGTTTCTCTCCTAGATTTTTGAAGATGAGTTTCAACCATGAACTAGGTATTGACCAAGATGTGTGAGACTAGATGAAAATGGAAAAAGTATGGAAGACCAAGAGTTGGATGGAGTGTAAATGAATTTAAGGTGTACTTGCAATGTCCAAAGTGTAAGACCAAGTATGTATGTAGTAGAGTAGGTGTGGCTTCCAAAGAGAGGATAGTTTCTCTTGATGAGGTAAGTTGACCTTGACTCTAATTAAGACCAAATGAGACCCAAAGGTAAGAAACCTTGATGAGGGACCACTTAGCAAAGTGTTGTTGTATGTAGTGTGTTGACAAAGTATGATGAGGACAAGCAAGTGACCTTTTGACTCAAGTTTAGACAAGTGTGAATGTAATGCAAGGTGTGAAGCAATGATGGACTATGTGAGACCCTAAGACAAGTTGAATGCTAGATGAAACCTAGAGAAACAACCTAGGAAGCTCAAGAATTCTGAAACTGATTGCTCTTGTTTGCTGGACTGTAAAAAATTTTGCAATTCTGGACACAAACGCGCCTGTATACTTCACAGACGCGGTTTCCCGACACAGACGCGCTTCTGAGATTTTTTGCAAAATATAATGTTGATTCTGGGACACAGATGTGATTATGACCTTCACAGATGCATTTAGACAGCACAGACGCGATTAAAAGAGACATAGACGTGTTTCTGTAAAATTTGTGCAATTTTTTCCAATCTGTGAAGTTGTTTTGTTGTGACCAAATCTGACTGTTTGACTGTTTTTCGTGACAAGAGGACACAATGTTGATGAGGACTCAATGTTTGTAAGTGTCTAGACTCAAAAATGACTCCAAGAAAAGTGTGTTGTTTGATGTAAAATTGTTTTGCATACAGTTGAAGATGCAAAAGACACAATGTTTTGTTGTTTGGTCTTGAATGTTTGAATGTTTAAAATAAGTCAAGCACAATTCTTATGGCTGGCCAAGACAATAGTTGTTGATCCCACATGGGGTTTTACCCCCGAGGCTACGCTATTCAGAGTAGATACTTAGATGCTTGACCTCACTGGCTCCACCCTCGGCACTCACTTCTCGGGTCAACCAAGCATCAGTCCCCATGAAAACTCCCCATGGCGAACTTTGTATCTCTACTAAGAACCGTATGTGTGTGGGCTGCTACCAAAGGTCTGACCTCCTGCCCCAACAACTAGAAGGATTTGGGCTTCTAAAACAAAAAGGTGCTAGTAAGGGCATCCGCTCATGTGGCCATACATGTGGCACTTTCAGCTCTGTAAATACAGAAGGCTCCCAGCTGGTAGGGGTTACGCCCTACAAATGACCAAATAAATTTGATCAAACGGGTTAATGGGGAGACATAGTGTTGGTATGAACTAATCAGCACACGTTATCCATAGTTTTCACCATGAATACATTTGTTTATAGTGGTTCGGAAGAGGTGGGTTTTCCTCGCTACCACTTGGGTCATTCTCTTCTCACTAGTAGTCCTAATGACCACACGGGAAGATAGGCCCTCTAAAGATTAAACAAAGAAAGAGCCTATTGCTCAAGACACAAAAGACAATGATTCAATTTTAGTGCACCAATGGAAGTGTTTTCTATTCTATGAAAACAAGGCACACAATAAAAATCCAAAAAACCCTTGCCAAGGACATGCAACAAAGATTTATTAGTAGTTTGGGTTGTTTGAAATAATCACCCCTTCCTGCAAACACACAAGTTAGGTAAATTTTTAAAACCCAAAAAACTTTGTAAAATAGGGGCCTTCAACCAAACGATTTTCTTTCAAGACAAGCTGCATCAATTTAGTTAGCTAGATCTGAAAATGTTAGCGCAAAATAAACCAAATCTGAAACCAAAAGTATGAAACTGAAATTAAATGAATAAACTTCAAAATTTTGAAACTGCCAAACACAGACGCGGATACCCCAGACACAGACGCGGTTCTGTGACACAAACGTAGTTCTGTGAGACACAGGCGCGGCTATAAGTCACAGATGCGACTATACAACACAGACGCGGCTTAAACAGTCACAGACGTGACTCCAGGACATAGACGCAAGTTCCAAAACCTGCAAAATAAAATGTTGCTGAAAACACAGACGCAATTTTAGTCGTCGCAGACGCGCCAGAAAATCAAGAACGCGATCCGAATGTATGCAGACGTGGAAATACCAAAAATGCTGTCGAAAACGTCCGATCTGCAACTTCAAAAACACAAAATTTGCAACAAGGAGGTTAAATACAAAGGGACAAGAGTCCCACCGGGCATGCCAAAATGTTTATGGTGAAAATCGATAACAATAATAACAATATTGAAAGGCTAAATGAATTCAACCACCAAACCCTAGCCTAACAACAACAAAGATCCACCATAACATATGAAGATTACCCAAGACAATGCAAATCAAATGAAATCACAAAGATCATACCATCACATGTCCAATAGGGTTTTGATCTCCATTCTTCCTATCTCCATTGATCTTGCTTGATATATTTGGTCTCAGATTTTATGTGCACAAGAGCTCAACAAAGAACGGAATGTGGTTGCAAGTAGGATCATAGTGTATTCAATTGATCAAGTAGTTAGGGTTTTGATAATGAAGGAAGCATCTCCTTATATAGAAGACACTATATGAAATGGAGGGATAAGATTGAGAGGTGTAAAAGGAGGTCGGCTATGATTAGAGGGTAGGTAGAAGAAATAATAAAATAATGAAAGAGGTAGGTAGTGTATGAATTAAGAGATGAATGACATGTGTCATGAGTAGAAAAGGTTAATGAATTAATTAAATAAATAAAGATTTATTTAATTAATAGAAGAAATGGGATCAATTAAATAAATAAAATATTTATTTAATTTAGGAAAAGGATAATTTAAATAAATAAATGTATTTATTTAAATGAGAAATAAGGCTAGGAGAGGATAAATGAATTAATTAAATAAATAAAGATTTATTTAATTAATAGAAGAATTAGGCTTAGCTAATTAAATAAATAAAATATTTATTTAATTAGACTGGACAATTCTAGGTGTCTACATTAATCATTTGCAAGATGTATTACAAATATTGTATGATGAAAGGCTAACCATGAACTTGGATAAGTGTGAATTTGTTAAATAGGAGTTGGTTTACCTTGGGTTTGTGTTGTCTCAAGGAAACCTCAAGATGGATCCCAACAAGGTTGAAGCGATAGTAAATTGGCCTACTCCTAAGTCAGCAATAGAGGTGAGAAGCTTCTATGGACTAGCTCAGTACTACAGGAAGTTCATTAGGAAATTAAGTGAAATATGTGCCCCAATGTTAGACACCATTAGAGACGAAATGAAGGCAAAATTTTAGTGGAATGAAGAAGCAAATAAAGGTTTTGAAACCTTGAAGGAGAAGATAGCTACTGAATCAGTGCTTGTGTTGCCTAGTTTTGAGAAACTTTTCATAGTGGAATGTGATGCAAGCAATGTTGCAGTAGGTGTTGTCCTAAGCCAAGAAGAAAGACCAGTAGATTTCCATAGTGAGAAGCTAATTGATGCCAAGAGGAAATACTCCTCTTATGATCTTGAGTTATATGCTTTAGTGCAGGCTTTGAGGAAGTGGAGACACTATCTCCTTCCTAAGGATTTTGTAGTCTATACGGACAACCAAACATTGAGCTTTCTAAACTCACAAGAAAAACTCAGTCGTAAATACATGAAATGGGTGGAGTACATGCAGACCTATACATTCAGTATTAAGCACAAGAAGGGCAGTTAAACCTGGTAGCTGATGCATTAAGTAGAAGACTTTTGATAGTCGAAGAAATTCAATTGAGAAGCATAGGTGTTGACAGTTTTAGAGGCTTATACCCGGAGGATGAAGACTTTTCAAATGCCTACAGTTTTGTGTAAGGAGTATCAAAATCACTTCCATAGTGAGTATTCTGGTTTTACATTGCAAAATGGACTATTGTTTAAAGGTGGGTAGCTTTGTGTGCCTAGAGGCTCAATGAGATAAAATCTCATACAAGAGAGGCATAATGGCAGAATTAGTGGACAATTTGGAGTCAATAAGACTCAAGAGTTGGTTTAGAGGTATTACTATTGGCCAAGGATGAATTAAGATGTGAAAAAGTATGTGGAGACTTGTATAGTTTGCCAAAAGGCCAAGGGTACTTCTACAAATGCCCGTTTATACCAACCTCTTCCCATACCGAATAGATCTAGGGAATGCATTAGTATGGACTTTGTGGTAGGTTTACCAAGGACAAAATAGGGGTATGACAACATTTATGTCATTGTGGATAGAGTTATCAAAATGGCTCACTTTGTGCCTTGCAAGACTACTCATGATGCATGCCAAATAGCTCATTTGTTCTTCAAAGAGATAGTAAGGATACATGGTTTACCCATGAGCATTGTTTCAGATAGGGACTCAAAGTTCATGAATCATTTTTGGAAGACACTTTGGCAAAAGCTTGGCACCAACCTTTCTTTTGGATCAGCCTACCATCCTCAAATAGATTGGCAGACCGAAGTGGTGAATAGAAGCTTGGGATACTTATTGAGGTGCCTTACTAAGGAATATGGTTAGACATGGGATCAAGTACTCTCACACGCTAAATATGCATATAATGAAACCATAAATAGGATGACCAGCAAGAGCCCTTTTGAAGTGGTCTATGGTGTGAACACAAGAGGTATTTTGGAGTTGAGAGACTTAAGAAGTAGAAGCAAGAAGTGGATATGTAGAAGACTTTTCTCAATCAATGAAGGAGGTCCATGAATCAGTCAAGCAAGCCTTGATGGAGAACACAAGCAAAATCAAACAAAAAGTTGATGAAAAAAAGAAAAACCTACAATTTCAAGTGGGAGATCTTGTCATGGTGCACCTAAACAAAGCAAGGCTATAGCAAGGAGTGCCCAACATGTTGCAAATGAGAAGGATAGGTCCATGTGCCATTCTAGCCAAGTATGGAGAAAATGCATACAAGGTGGGTCTACCTAGTGACATAGGATTGTCACCGGTTTCCAACATAGAAGACTTAATTGCCTATAAGGGACCAATTCAAGGTTCAAATTGTAGTCACTCATAGGTATCAGATGATGTGAATAGCCTTCAGTTACCAGCCAAACCAAATCCTAAGGTCGAGAAGGTGTTGAGTTCAAGGATTGCCAAGAAGACAAGGTATCAAACCTATTGGGAGCACCTAATCAAATGGTAGGGTATGGATGATGCTAAAGCTACATGGGTGCTAGAGACAGAGTTTAAGAAGATAGGAATTGATCAGAATCTAATTCCCAAGGAGGTGACATGATTTTCTTTTGTTTGGGAGAATGGTGCAGGAGCACCTAGGACTTAGGCTAGTAGTTTTCTCAATTTTGGCTTGTACTGACCCTAGCCAAGTCAGATAGTGAATAAGAACTCTAGGAGGGTACAAAAGTTAGTGTTTTGCATCAATGTAGGCCTAGATTGAGTTCATTCTTCTTAGGTTTGCATTTTTGTGTAAATAGTGGTTTGAGTAGGTAGTTGACCTTCTTGATAGTCAAAAGTGTCAAAAATTGGTATAGGCATTAGGGAGGAGTAAATTATTCTTAAAAATTTTTAAAAGTCATGAGTAATGACTTAGAATAGGCCTCATAGGTAGAGAAGGCCAAAAGGTGAAAAAGTGCAAAGTTGCAAAAAGTTGTCATGACAACTTTTGTCCTAATTTGATTAGCGATGGAGTTAGGTTTTGTGCAATGCCATAGAATAAATCCACACATTTTAAATATTATAATAACCCTCTCTTTCATAGTTACCAAGGTTGGAGAGTGCTTTTTGTAAGTTCAACAATCTGAAACTACTCATTTTCAAACTAGTTGGCAGCATTTTGGTTTGTTTTTAATCATTTTGGAATTGAAAATGGATTGAGTCCATTGATCCAGAAATGGATTGAGTTTATTTAGTGTTTTACAGTGTTTTTGGTTCCATTTCAATCTTTGTAGTTAGTTTACATTAGTGTTTTCTTGCTTTGGTTTGCAAACAGCCAGTTTTGCCTTGTATATAGCAGTTTTATGCAAAATGGTTGCCCCATAAATTCCACACATGTTACCATCATAGCTTGTTGGGACATGGAGGGAAACCACTTGTACAGTGTACATATGCAAGGGAAATTTCTGGAGATGAGTTTCAATATGATTGTCACCTTGTTCTAGGTTAGTCCAGGAGCAACCCAGCTAGAGGAAACAAGGTGAAAATGATGTGCAAGGTGTAGGGGTGAGTGCCAAACCACAATCTAAGATTTTGGAGGGGTCCATTAAGTTGGAAAAAAGTTTCCAATGCAAGGAGGAGTCTTGAAAAGTTCATTTGATGCCCAAACACCAAGTTGACCAGTTACTGCTGGCTAGTAGGCCTAAAAACCCTTCAAAACCCTCAATTTGGGGTTAGCATATTGTACGGTGGAGTGAGGAGCCAAAACCAAAAAAATCACTTGAGGTTAGATGAACCATTGAAGGAAATCCAAACTTGTTAGGGGTTCTTTTGGACCATTTTCAATCAATCCCTAAAAAACCGGATTTTGAAGGCCTAATTTGGGCAAAATGGTGAAATCAGTAAGGAGGGAAAAGAAACAAAACCTCAATTGGACCCAAAGTGCATTAAAAACATGATAGTAACCACCTCCACACCTCTGCAACATCTCGCAATGGTAGGAGGTCAATTTGACAAGTTGAAGCCAAGAAAGCCATAATTGAGCACATGGGAAGCATTGAGAATTGGTAGGGTTCCTAGCCAAAAGACTTGAAGAAAACACCTTGGAATGGTCAAGAAGAAAACCCTAGAAGAGATTAAGAAGGACTTGGAGGCTAGAGTACAACTAGGCCTGGAGAGTTGGTGGAATTGAGCAACACCAACTAGGTGAAGTGTTGAGCAAACTAGGTAAACCCCATCATGTAGGTACTAGACGTCGACTCTACCTGGCTTTACAGGTCTGAGCATGTCTCTATCCAAATGGCTAGTTGTTGGAGATGACATAGTTTCCTGCACATACTCTACGTGTAAGTTGTGTACCTTCTGGATTGTTGCACGACGTAAATTGAGGTTAGAGTCTTGAGTTGTGTTCTTTTCCCTTCGACATAAGATGTTTTGATCCTATGTTTTTTTTTATATAGGTAATGGGTCAAAGTTGATAATGTGTACATACCCTACCCCCTTGTGAGATTTGAACTTGTGACCTTTCTTTCAAGAGCACAAGTTCTCCACCACTAGGCCAACTCAAGCTGTATGTTATGAGCCTGGGTAAAAGTACAAAGCTGTGTCACACTTTTATAAAGGAAATGGTCAATGTTGATTGAACTTTTAAAATTAAATCAATAGAAAGTGAAATATATGTTTTGAATTTTGAAATGATTTAAACTAATCAAATTTATATTCTTATGTCTATTTTAAGTTTGTAATTTTAACAAAAATTAAAAAAAAATATTTGAATATATGTTTTTATAAAGTAAACAATATAATCTAGTTGCTGAAAAAATGTTGAAATTGAAGTTATACAAGCCACCACACTTTATTTAGTAAAATTTACTTTTTTTGCTTGAATTTTTTTTCTGTATATTGATAACTTGAAACTTTAGTGCATGGATATATTGTTTACTATTTTATATTAGTATATATTTTTCATTAAATTTGAAAACTTGCGTGTGCTGAAATATAATTGTTTCCGATTCCCACCACCTTTTTTCTTAATTATTTATCCAAATCATAAAAGAATTATACCATCTTGACATAGATTCTTTTCTCTACTACATCATATTTTTTCAATTTTTTTAATAAATTTTAGTATTTTTCTTTGACAAGATAATCATTCTTATATTGTAGTGTTGATGACCTACTTTCAATAAAAATAAAATATAAAACATAAAAACTAATTAAAATATTAAAATATATATAGTTTAGAAAATTCACTTATAGATCTATAAAAGGGTATTTTTACATTTCAAAAAAAATATTATTTATAAGAGTAGGAGTTGTTGAAACATCAAGTTTTATTCTTTTTTGTAATTAGACCAAAAGTAGTATAAAATATACATTTAGTAGACACTTCCAATTGGAAAAGTTGTGGCCCATATATAACTTAGCTATAATGAATCTATATAGACCATATGTTTTACTAAAATTAATTTTTAGTTAGAATTACTTAAATTCACTTGTGCTAATAAGTTAGCCTGAAACGTGACACAACTTTGTGCTTTTACCCGCCTATGTTTACCCCTTATTGGAGATGTGTGACTATTTAATTATTTAATATTTATTTTTAATTGATTTATGTTTAAGTTATTGATTTAATTTATTATTTGATTTAATATTTAATTGAGGTTTAATTATTATTTATTATTTAATTACTTTTATTTTAATTTAGTGTTTATTTAATATTGACTATTGAATTTTATATTTATTATAATTTATTTTATTTTATTTTAACAATGTCTTTTGATTTTCTATTATTATAATTTATGGTTATTTATTTAATAATTGGTATTCAATTAATTAATATTTTTAAACCTATGCATTGGAATTTCATTATTGAATAAATATTATGATTATTCATAATTATTTCATTTATGTGGCATTTTGGATATATTGTTATTTGTAAATAATGATTAATTATGGGCTGAATAAACTATTAATTAATTATTTGTTTTTCTACCCCCTTTGGTTAATTGATATTATCTACCTACCATTTTATTCGATTGGTTGGATTGGGGAGGTAGGCAAATAAAATATATTTATTAAATACCTTCCTCAAGCTATGAAAAGGTTGGTATAATATTTTGTTTTGAGGAATATTTTGATTGATCAAATTTTTTTATATAGTTTTGGGGTTTAATTTTTGGTATTATTGTGGTGTCCTGTGCATCCACGGGAGGTTGGTTTTCGGGAGAATTTTCAAATTTGTTGAAGGTTTTGTATTTAAGATTTGGAATTTAGATTGCGCTTGAGGCTTGTTAGATATGGAAGATTTCCCCATCGATTTTCATTTATTTGCTTCATTTTCTAGGTTCACTTTGTTTTCCTTCACTCAGCATTTAATTTTGAAAATATTGTCTACGAATTATTTGCCAAAGATTGTTTGGGGGATTTTAAAAGGAATTACTTTGATCCTTAATAATAGAAATCTCTAAGGGAAATGATTGGGTGTTTTTTCTCTTGATTTGGGAAAATTTGGTTTTGATTTTGCTAGGTATGGGAGAATGCTTCTTAGGGTTTTACGAGATTTTAAATGTTTCCTTATGGTTTGGTTTTGGTTTTGTATAAGCTTTATTTTCCTTTGTATACCCTATTTTAGGGCCTCCTTGTGTTTAGGGTCCTATTGAATCAGTTGTATACAAGAGGTTGTGTCTGCAACTCTTCCTTTTCATTGTTTTCCAAGTTGAAGTCTAGATTTTTTCTTGGATGCCCTTATTTGACACTTGGAACCCCTAATCTATTTGTTTTATGGTTTTTGGAGAGTTCTGGGTCATTTTTGGATAAATTGCATGTTTGTGTCCGAATCTGGACCTATTTGTATACCTCTTTGTCACATTTTCTACAAGTGGGTTCCCTGATACAAAAGCACTAAAACAAGTGACAAAAGTGCTAAAATGGAAGTTAATAGTGCCAAAGTAAGACAAAAGACCTAAAACAAGATCAGGGCATTTTTGGTTAGGGTTTTTGACCTTCTAGTTGACTTTTCTTATTGATTTTGAACCCTAGAGGCTAGGGTTTTATGTACTGATAACTTTGGACATTGATCCATGCTTTTGTGATGTGCTTAAATCCTATTTGGGCTTTAGGAAGCATTTTTTCAGTTCTCTTTTGAGGTTTGGAAAGTTGGTCCAACAAGATGTATGCATTCCTTGTTGTTGAGGATAAGTATATGCAGCTCCCACGTGAGGTTATTTTGTGCCTCATTGTTGAGAACTATGTGGTATCATTGGATTCATATCCTTGCCCTATTTATGTGTTTATGTCACTCTTTAGGATCTCTTTATTATTGCATTATGATGCTTGATCTTATGGTATGATTATATCCTTTATGATTCAGTTTGTATTAGATTTATAATGGTATTTTCAAGAACTTTCTATGTTGAGCCTCATGCTATTATATGATGTATTTTATTATGTTTCTACCCTATGTTCTTGGTCCATGGTTGGGGAGAGTGGGCTCTTGCATGTGTGGACCAAGGTCATGAGCATTAGGCCTCTCGGAGGGGGTCTAGACTTGATGGAACCACATGAAGAGTTTATGTTATAATTTGCAATTGATAACATTATTAATAATTGAATAGTGGGTTGGGTATTAAGGAATTAACGTAATCAAGATAAATAATATGATGTTGTATGCCCTAATTAGGCAGACCCAAGGAGATGGTTTTTGGGATCCTAGATCTGTAAGACCGTTGGAGCGGTAACTTGATCTCCCTTGAGTGACTTCAAGGTGGAGACGGTTGCCACATGAGGTTAGCATGTCATGATACTCTACCCCACATGTGTCCATTATTTATATTCCCTTGTTGTTGTTTGTACCTCTGGAGGTTGTTTTCTTTGTTTTAGCCAAGTGATGTGGTTGGGTTCTTATGTTGGAGTCTTATGATGTCAAGATGTATGCTTTGGTTGCTAGCTATCAGCGTAGGTCTTGAGTGTGATTTGGAACCTTATGTCATCTCCTAGAATGGGTGGTGGTTCCTATTTGGTTCCACATGGTTGGATGGTTTGGTGCCCTCTACCATTGGGATATTCTTCTTGGATGTAAGTGTGCATGGATTTGGATCTACAATATCTCATCATGTGCTTGGATTCTTGGAGTTTACCTATATAATCAGGATTGATATCATGTGTTATGAAAGATGGAAATGTAAAGACTACGTAATCAGCATATTGAGAACATGTATTATAGAACATGTAATAGGATGATTTTTTAATGAAATATATTGTAGAACATTACTATAAATGGATATCCTATTGATAATGTTACTCTTGATTAGAAAGGAATTGAAAATTATGAATAAATATAACTGTAATATTTTTTGTATATCTTATGATGATATGAATGTGTTAATGATCATGTATGCCTTGATTGAAAAGATGTAATCTTCAATATTAGATAGCTTGAGATATGCAAAAATATATATGAGTAGGAGTAGTTTGTATGGATTGTATGACTTTTCAATATGTGGTTGGCATATGGTGTTGGTTTCTATTTATTAGAGATGTTACCAAATTATGATGTCCTATAAATGACGAATATGAATACGTGTCTATGTTACTTATAGTATTAAGCATTCAGATGGGATGTATCTAAAGAGACTATGTGCTTTCTCCATGTGCTCTTATATAACAAACTCGATGTAGCTGAACTATTCTATTGTAATAAGATGATGTACTGGTATGTGGTTCATGATATAGATATGTTTATCATTTTTAGAATGAAATCCTATGTTGAAATTAGGGGATTAAAATCATATGACTCTTGAACCTATTTAGTAAATTGGAATCCTATTTGGATGTAGATAAGTATTTTTTATGATCTTGCATATGTATTTTGATAGTATTCCTGATGAGTTGTGCTTGAGGAAATGATCGAATACCATTAGTAAAATAAGAATAAATGCATCTAGTTTCATGATGTGTTAAGTATTCAAATGAGTAAAGATGGGTATTAGGAACATTCAATTGGTACTTTAAAGTGAACCTAAAGGGTTTGAAAATAGATAGAGTTATAAGTATGCAAGTATGTTTCATCATAGTTGTATGGGAAGTAAATGTTTAGTTGGATGATAGTATATGGTGTTATAGATGGATATGTGATGTGTTATTTTAATGTCAAGTAGTGATGTTGAGATACACTAGGGAATGGATAAGCACTATATGGTTTACTTATGGAGTTATGTTAATTATTAAATAAATGTTCCACTCGCATAATATGATACTTGGTTATGTTCATGTTGATTCATGTGATCAGGTATATAGTTAATAATGTATTGATGAACAATACTAGTAATGTTGCATTATAGATGTTAGTCTTAGTGTGGTAGCGAGGATTAATTTTTATAAAAAAATAATTATCTCACTTTT
This sequence comes from Cryptomeria japonica, assembly GCF_030272615.1. Lineage (NCBI taxonomy): Eukaryota > Viridiplantae > Streptophyta > Pinopsida > Cupressales > Cupressaceae > Cryptomeria > Cryptomeria japonica. The sequence goes on along the minus strand of NC_081407.1, from coordinate 751,872,950 downwards.
TTTAGTGGATGTGGCTTTATTTCTCTAGGGTATTTTAGTAGGAATTACATATGGTATCAGAAAAAAACAATTATCTCATTTTTTTAGTGGATGTTTCTTTATTTCTCTAGGGTATTTTGGTAGGAATTACATATGGTATCAGAGCCCGTGTTACAAACATTGGGATCTCTAATTAAGGTTGTTGCTCTTAGCCTTGCATGGTATATTATAATTTTCACTTGACTTGAGATATTCTTTGAAAATTTGAGATGGAAAATGTCATTGGTACTTAGGAGATCTTATATGATTATGCTATGTGTTTTTTCCTAATCTCTCCTAGGAATCATAATTGTGTGTAATATGTGTATTCATTACTTATGCATGCCCCTAGATGAGCATGATGTCCATATGAATCTATGCAGACTTTCTTATTTTGTAATTTCTAGTGCTTACCTAAATATTAGAGGTTGTGTTCTTATATAAATGATCATGCTATAGAATGAAAGAAAATTGTGTGTGTTCTCTTATCTAATGTTATGTTTATAGGATTAGTTTCTTACATCAATTTCTTATATGTACTTGGAATAGAAACACATTGTATCTTGATGCTTTGTACTTGTGAAATAGAGTATGCACCCTTATGTTATGTATCTTCATTTATTTGTTGATGTGAATAAAAAGTGAATATGATGTAGTAGTTTAGGAGGAGTTCTTGTTGTACATTCATTGACATATTGGGTATTCACTAGGTAATGTTAGGGTATGCCAAAAATGTGGGATCAAAATAGAGAAGAACACTTCAAACATACACATGAAACATTGCATTAGAGTTAGAAATAAAAACAAAAGAAAGCAAGTTAATGAATCAAAACTCTTTAAAATCGTTCTATGATCCTCTATCTCTAATGATATCTAAGATTCAAGGTGGCCCTCACTTGGAAGAGCACTTGATCCTCAAGATGATAACCTAGAGAACGAGATTTAAATGATTCTAGGATCAAAATGGATACAACTATAATCCTAGTGAATGATCTAGATATGAAAAATGATAATTATATGGTGTAAGATATTGATATGAAGCTAAAACTAATATGAAAATGATACTAAAAATGAAGCTAACATGATATAAAATTAACATTATATATCTAAGATTATAATGCTATAAAAATTGATCTAAAATGATATTCTATCAAAGATAGATAATGTGCTTAATATTATCAGAGTATAATGTAGATGGATAGAAACTTGATATGGAGAATGAAGAATGAGAGCTCTATTTATAGGGAAAATAGGGAAATGGAGGGTTGAGATTGAATAATCTGTATAAGGGCTAGGATTGAAAGTTACTCAATCCATGTTTATAATTTTCACCAATGAAATGGTGACAATTGTCAACAAGAGGTGGCTTGAGAGAAGATGCAAGAGACATTAAATGCCTGAGAAGACATGAAGGTTACCTTAGGAGCTAAGGTTGAGGTTGGGTTAGGGTCATCGATTGGATAAAGCTTTTACCCAAGGGGTAAACTCTTGTGCAAGGGTTTATAGCATAACCAAGGTTAAAGCCATAAGTGCTTCATAAGACCCTTGGGTTAGATGAGGGTTAAGTTAGATAGAAAGTCCCTAACCATGAGGGGATGGTTGAGTTAACCATTAATGGTTTGGAAGACTTTGGGGACAAATTTGTAAGAGTCCTTCCAAATTTGGGGGAACTCAACAAGTTAGCTTTTTGAAGAAATATAGCCTTAAATGCATTTAGAAGACTTTCCTCCAAACTTGAGAAGTGACTTCTACAAATTTAGGGAAAGGACATGATTAGGAGTTGATTAGGCCTATTAAGATGGTTTAGAATAATCTAGAAGGCTCTAGAAGAGGTTTAGGAGGCAAGTGGGAGATTTAGGAAAATGCAAGTGGGTGAGGGAAAATAGGCAATTTTGGTAAATAAAAGATTTATTTTAGCCAGATAGAGGATGAAACTTGCATTTGTAGGATTTTGCAAGTGGGGGGATTTTTAAATAAATTTAGATTTATTTAAATGAAAAAGGGGTTTTAATTAAATGTAGATTTAGTTATAATGGCTAGAGGGGGGATTTTAATTAAATGTAAATTTATTTAAATAGCTATGAGGGAGAATTTAGTTAAATGTAAATTTAGTTAAATGGCTAGGATGGAAGAATGGAAATATTAATAAAATCTTTAATTTGATTAATATGATAATTCAGAAGAATAGGGATATTAATTAAATCTTAATCTAATTAATTGGAAGAAATGGGGATAATTAAATGAATAAAATTCACTTAATTTATTGTGCAACTTTTAGGTGTCTACATTTTGCCCCTCTTTGAGTTAATGTGTTACCACATGTTGATTCAAAGAAAAATGCTCAATTTGTCTTCAAAAATTTTCGATATGGTGTTGTTGTCAAAGTTGTTGATATGATTCCCTGGATAAAAATTGCTTTTTATTTTTTTGATATGTTGATGTGATACTGATCGGTCGATATGAGACTAATGATGAAGCTGATATAGAAATGTTGATATGATTATATGATATTCCCCCTCGGGCAATAAATTGAGAAAAATTGCATTTTGAGAGGGAAAAACGCAAAACACAATGATTTTTTTTTTTTTTTGTAATTTTTTATTTGTTTGAATTTTTAAAATTTATCACCCGATAGATTTATGTAAAATGATATTGAAAAATGGGGTCAAGAATATGTGGGGATAGTGCATACATGCCCCACACATCCACCGAGGCATCACAACCGCCTGCATCAGCGTGCACTATATAAGCCTCCAAGGGCCCATTTCCAACTCATTTGGACACATGTCTTTAGAGTATTGGATCTTGGAGTAGAGAGAAGGGATGGAAAGCTCGTACCACCATCACTATTTTGAGTGAGTTCACTGATTTGAGATGCCAGCAGAGTACGAATCACTGCTGAGTTGATTATCTAATCTGCTTTGTGAATTTTTAGCTTAGATTGTAGGCGTTTTTTGTAGGATTTTGAATTTTTCATCCTTGGTTAGGGTTTTTCGCATATGAATTTTTGTTTAGCGCGTGTGTTTTTAATTTTTGCACATATGAGTATTGTTGTTGCGCACTTGATTTTTATTGTTGCACACATGAACCTCAGATTAGCGCATATAACATGTAGATTAGCACATATAGTTAATAGTGTCGTGCATATGAGAAACAATCTTGTACATATGATCAACAGAGTGACGCATGTGAAAGACATTATAGAGCATATGATGTATGTTTTCTCACATTTGACACAACAAGCATTTTTTTATTTTTTGCAAAAGTTTTGACATGTATAATCTTCATTTCTAGATGTGTTATGAAGTTTTACACCCTGTCAAAGTTTTAGTTTCAATTGAATGTTTTCATTGAATGTATTGATTTTTAGTTTGGATCAATTTTGGATCAAAGTTGATAAGAGTCAAAGTCGAGATGAGTCCTAATTGTGATATGGGTCAATGTTCGATATGAGTCTATTGTCGCTCATCGTTATGAGTCCACTTGTCGTTATTTGATATGGGTCAATTTTTTGATATAGATTATTTAGTGCTGGTCAATATAGATCAATTTTTGATATGGGTCAAATTTGTTATGGGACTCGTGTCGATATGAGTCAATTTTATTTTATTTTCATTATGGTTCATTTTTTTGATATGGATTTGTTGTTGATATGGGTCTATGTTTGATATGGGTCATTTTGTTGATATGGGACTGATTTGATTGCTTGATTGATTTGCGTTATGAGTCTGGATTGATTGAAACTTGATTGATTGGTGTTTGAGATTGATTTTTGATATGGAAAGTGGTCATTAAAATGGTATTGGATAGTCGATATGAGTCTTGATATGAAGCTTGTTGATTGAATTTTGATATGAGGTGTGATTGATTGATTGGCTAAACAGACGTTGGTTGATTGCGTGACTACCATCACTTGATTTGTTGATTTTCTGATTGTGTAGAATAGATACAGTTGATAGGATGATATCCATATATTAATATAGGTCCATCGAGGAGATCTCTTGCTTCGGGAGAAATTCTCGAAGACTCTAGTGATGCGAGATTGATTGAGTGTTGACGATTTGAAAATCATAGAGGTTTGCAGTGTCATCCACCTTTTGCATATGTTGCCGAATTGGAAGAATAGGGCACTAATCACCACACTGGCCAAGAGATGGCACAAGAAGCATAACACCTTCCATTTGTCAACGGGTGAGATCACAATCACATCGGAGGACGTCTAGCAGATTCTGCAAATTTTGATCATAGGTGAGGATGTTGAGTATGATGTGGAGGAGGACAGTGGGATAGATGCGCTATAGGAGATGTTTGTCAATCACCATATTACAAGTTACTTAGTGGCGTAGCAGAATATGGTAGATAGTTATGCCCCACTCCCTTCATTTTTGGCAGGATTGATTGGCAACTTCCTGATTCTAGATAGGAGGTCACATGTTTTATTCATTGGATGGGGATGAGTGCTCTGATAGATGGTATGGGTGGGCACACGATATGCATGGGGTATTTTTTTGTTTTCCCATCTATACCATGAGCTTCAATAGGTGGTCTACAATGATGTGGCTAGCCTACCTTCCGAGTGCACTTTACTGCAGATTTGGGCATGGGAACACATAGCTGTGACCCATCCATGTGGGTCGGGGTTCAGACTTGTAGGGGAACCTCTTGTGATGATGTACAAATAGGTTGCTTCCTATCCAATGCAAGGTAAGTTAGAGTATTGGAGGTAGGATTTTGATGATATGGATATAGTCGTGTAGAGGCCCTATCGATTGTGTGATCCATGGTCGGAGGATGCTTTTGAGGTGCCACATTTATTTATGAGTAGATTTATTTTGGGTCACATCCCATATGTGACAGAGTGATTTATTCTTCCTCGGGTCTACCGAAAGTTTGGTTGCGTACAACCGATGCCATAGGGGATGACTTTGTATTCTTGGGTACACAAGGAGAGGACAAAGTGGGGGCCCACATTAGATTTTGTGATAGCTCGAGCTGAGATCTATTCGTTGTCTTTTTGTGTATGGAGCTGGTTTGAGGATATAGCGGATGCAGGGATGACTGTGGAGTATATGCAGTACTTTTTGACACACAGGTTCCCTCGACTGTTAGGGCTAGGAGAGTCAATTCCCACACTCGAGGAGGTTGATGATGATAATGATTAGAGAGGAGGTCACCAAGGTGGGAGTAGAGGTGGTAGATGGAGGAGGGTTGGTAGGATTTTTGTAGGTATAGTGATTAGACATGGTCGGGGAGGAGGTGGTGGCAGGGGATGAGGAAGATATGAGGGAGGAGGAGTGATGAGGGGTAGAGTAGGATGATGGATGATGGATTGAGTTGGGTAGGGAGGGCCGGTGTAGGTGGAGGATGTTGTTGTCAAGGAGGGGTCAGACATTGATGGATCTAAGAAGAGTGATGATTCTTTTGATGAGGAGACTAAGTCTGAGGAGGCTAGTGGAGGAGTGGATTTGATTGGTTTGGCGGGCACAACAATGGAGGACAAGTTAGAGGAGGAAGATGTGCATCCATTGTCTTGACAAAGGAGGATTTATATGCCTCCTCCTTCCCCTCGATAGGTTGGTATGCTGGATCTACAGCTACTGCAGTCACCAAATTTATAGATAGTAGCATTATGATGGTTAGTGCAAAGGCTACAAGAATAGCTATCATAGGCACATGGACAGATTATCCATTTATAGGCTTAGGTAGCATAGCTGATGAGAGAGAGAGATACAGAGATAGAGAAGCGAGGCCGCACAGAGGAGATAGTATGGTCCTTGCAGTAGGAAGTTGCACAGGGTGTGACAGAGGACACCATCTAGAATCTCATTGAGCAAACAGGGTGAGTGAAGTACTACATGACTCAGTACTTTTAGTCTGTGCCACCAAATCAATGGGTTGCTTCTTATGTTTCCAGCTCTTAGTGCAGGGGTTCTTAGAGAGACGAGGCAATGAAGGCATTATGGCACCTTGGAGGGATGTTCCTAGTAATAGTATAGGTGTGGGTAGCTCGAGTTCTCGACTAATAGGTTTTGGAGGTGGTCAGGTTGATCCTGCCTCATGATCCTGACCATAGGTTTTATTTTTGTACCTTGATGTACATATATGTTTGTATTGTGATGACCTCCTGATATGATACATTTGTTGTACTTTGATCTTATTGATATGCTACTCAGTGATGCTCCTATATGATGTTTTGATGATCTTACTCATGTTCATCGATCTCCTTAATACTGATGTTACATTATGTGATGGATACTTTTTATTGATATATCTCTAGGTAATCTGGTCATTTGATTGCTTCATTGACAATATGATTCTGACTTATATCATTTTTTTTCCTTTGGATCAGCATGTGGTCACACATATATATGATTATATGTTATGGATGCAGCTACTTTGATGTTGATGATCTATATGACTGTTGTAAATGATGATGCAGATGAGTTATGTGTGTGTTTCTGATGATCTATATGCTTTATATGATGATTGTACATTTAATACTATATGGTTAAAGGGTGATATGCAAATGATGGTTGGAGTTAATGATTGCAGATGCTTATGATTTGTACAAATGTTTCTAACATGTCTTGTGCTTTTGGGTGTTGTAGATAATGCCATCTATAATTTTACCTATGATTGATATGATGATGCACACATATGGGATGTATTGTGATAATCATATAATTTTGATTTGTGAATATATCTTGAAAATGAGATGTATGATATGTAATGATGAGATGTATCTTGAAAATGAGAAAATTGTGTCTCGTTTTAGGCTAATTTATCAACACAAGTGAATTTAAGTAATTATAACTACAAATTAATTTTAGTCAAACATATGGTCTATATAGATTCATTATAGCTAAGTTATATGTGGACAACAAATTTTCCAAATCAAAGTGTGTACTAAATGTTTATTTTATACCACTTTGGGTCTAATTCCAAATAAAAAATAAAAAATAAAAAAACTCGATGTTTTAACAACTCCTACTCTTATAAATAATATATTTTTTTAAAATGTAAAAATACCCTTTTATAGATCTATAAGTGAATTTTCAAATAAATATATATTTTAATATTTTAATTACAGGTAAGTGCACAAAGATGGTGGTCAAAAAAGTGTACACACCAAAAAAACATGAAAAACAACAAAACGCGCATGAGGTATATCAAATTTAAAGAACCTTGTACACGTTTAGGCTCATTTTGCCGAGCCTAACCAAAGATAAACCACGTATGGGGTTTAAAGTATACAAACTGTGTATGTATTTTAAAAACTAAAACCCCATACACGGTTGTAGTTTGTAAACCACATAGGCATTTGTCTGTCAATAAAATGCAATTCATTTAGCATTCCATTAGGTTTTTTGGTAGGATATATATATAAAATATAATGACATTTCTCTTTGTCTTTTATCTTTCTTATACTTTAAGTTATATTATATGTATATATTGTCAGGATGTTTGAGAGTGGTTCCATATCTCTAAGAGTTATAATGCAGATTCTAGCTTTCTGAGTATTCTTATAAATTTGAGATAGTCAAATTTCAGTAAACAACATGCTCATATCAGCATTATCTCTCTCGTGTCTTCCCTACATTCCCCCTCTCTCTTCCTTAACCCCTACCTTTTTGTCTCTTATGCATCTCCCTCTCTACTTTCTTCCCTCTCTTGGGTATCTCTCCCTCTCTACTTTCTTCCCTCTCTTGGGTATCTCTCCTCTCTTTTGCATCTCCCTCACTCTCTTTCTCTCTTTCATATATCTCTCTATTTCTCTCCCTCTCTCAAATATCTCTATCTCTCACTCTCTCCCCCTCTCTTCAGTGTCTCTCTGTCTCATTCTCTCCCTCTCCCTCCCCCTCCCTTTCTCTTCCTTTGTCAAGTATTTATTTCTCTCTAACTCTCTTTCTCTCTCCCCCTCTCCCTCCATTTCTCTTTCTCTCAAGTCTCTCTCCTCTCTATCACATCTCTTGATATCAACCTTTATCTATCTATGTCTCTCTCTCCTCTTCTCTCAAGTCTCTCTCTCTCTCCCATTCTTTCTCTCTTAAGTCTCTCTCCCTCTCTACCTCTATCTCTCTATCTTTCTCTCCTCTGTGAATCTCTCTCTCTCTCATTCTTTATCTCTGAAGTCTCTCCCTCTCATCCTCTTTCTCTCTATCTCACTCTCTCCTCTTAGGTGTATCTCTCTCTCATTCTCTCCCTCTCTCTGTTTCTCATTACCTGTATTTCTCTCTCTCCCTCTCTCCCTCTCTTCGCACCTCTCTCTCTCTAGTCTCTTGTACTCTCCTTGCATCCTTTCCTCCCTCTCAGACAGACTCTCTCTATCTCTCATCCTCTCTTTCTCTCTCTCACACCCTCCCTCCCACCACCTCTTAGGTCTCTCTTTCTCTCCCAATCCCTCTATCCACCTCTTGATCTCTCTATATCTCCCCAACTCTCTCTCTCTCTCTCTCTCTCTCTCTCTCTCTCTCTCTCTCTCTCTCTCTCTCTCTCTATCTATCTATCTATCTATCTCTCTCTCTCTCTTTAATTCCCCTTCTCTATGTCACTCTCTATCTCTATCTCTCCCTCTATTTCCCTCTATTTTCCTCTCTCTCTCTCTCTCTCTCTCTCTCTCTCTCTCTCTCTCTCTCTCTCTCTCTCTCTCTCTCTCTCTCTCTCTCTCTCTCTCTCTCTCTCTCTCTCTCTATTTCTCTATTTCTCTCATTTATCTCTTGTCTCTCCCTCTCAGTCTCTATCTCTCTATCTCACTCTTGTCCTCTCTTACATGTATCTCTCTCCTATTCCCTTCCATTCCCTCCCTCTCCTCCCTATCTCACCCTCTCTATGGTCATATGGTATCCTAGGGATCCATGAATGTGTTCAAAAGGTTCATAGGACACCATATGACCCATAACGACACATAAGAGGTCATAGGACACCATATGACCCCTTAGCATACCATACGACCTATAATGACACCAAATGATGTCCTAGGGGTTATATAACACTATATCACCTCTTAGGACACCATACGACCCATAACAACACCATATGGAGTCCTAAGGGGTTGGAGTCCCAAGGGGTCGGAGGAGAACCTAAACTTGGAGGACACCATTTTGTGTTTTTTTATGTCACATGGTATCCTAGGGATCCATGCATGTGTCATAAGAGGTCATAGGACACCATATGACTCCTTAGGACACCATATGACCCATAACGACACATAAGAGGTCATATGGAGTCCTAAGGGGTCATATGACACCATATGACCCCTTAGCACACTCTACGACCCATAATGACACCAAATGATGTCCTAAGGGGTCATAGAACACTATATGATCTCTTAGGACACCATACGACCCACAACGACACCATATGGAGTCCTAATGGATCAAAGGGTATCCTAATGGGTCGTAGGAGACCATATGACTCCTTAGGACACCATATGACCCATAATGACATAATATGGTGTCCTAAGGGTTCATAAGGTGTCCTACGGGTCATATGGCACCATAAGACACATAACAATACCATATGGTGTCTTAAAGGGTCATAGGACACCATATGACCCTTAGAACACAATATCACCCCTAACAACATCTAAGGGGTCATATGATGTCCTAAGGGGTCATAGGACAATATATGATCCCTTAGCACACCATAGGACCTATAATGACACCAAATAGTGTCCTAAGGGTTCATAGAACACCATATGATCCTTTAGGACACCATATGGTGTTGTTATGGGTCATATGGTATCTTGAGGGGTCATATTGCATCCTATGACCCCTTATGACACCATATGGTATTCTTATGGGTCGTATGGTATCTTAAGGGAGCATATGTTGTCCTCAGAGGTCATAGGACACCATATGACCTCTTAGGAAACAATATGACCTCTAATGACACCTAAGGGATCATATGGTGTCCTAATGGGTCATAGAACACCATATGACCCTTTAGGACACCATACAACCCATAATGACATCATATGACCCCTTACAACACCATATGACCCATAACAACACCTAAGGGGTCATATGGAGTCCTAAAGGGTCATAAGACACCATATTACCCCTTAGTACACCATACGACCCATAAATATTATCCAACCAATACATCCACATGATCCAAAGAAACCAATACATTCATTTTCTTCAAACATTCTACTTTATATCCTATCTTCTTTAAAAAAAAAAAAGAATATGCAAACAAAAGGAATATATTTTAGAGGGAGAGGAAGAGAGAGAGAGAGAGAGAGAGAGAGAGAGAGAGAGAAAATACACATATGTGTGTATATATATACTTAATATATTATATATTATTATATACATATATATAAATATTATATATTATATATTAATTATATATTATATGTATATACACGTATATATATGCAATATCATATTATACACTGTCCCAAAATTTAAACAAACTTAGCACGTACATGCTATTTATAGTAAATGTAGCATGTATGCACTTTTTATAGTTAAGATAGAGCATACGCACTTCTTACACCATAAGTACCCCATACGCGCTTTTTATACCATAGGTACCCCGTGCGCATTTTTGACTATTTAGGCTTGGAAATATGTCTGGATGACAAAGCTATAGGTTGGAAGTTTGATTTCCCTCCATTTACCTCCTTTTTGGCATGTTTTATTTTATCAACTTGGTTTCTCAACTTTGTCATCATTAGGTTTACACTTCATCAAGTGGGTATTTTTAAAATTTCCACCATATTTTCACCCATCTTCTGAGCTTTCTAACCATATAATTCTTTCTAACCATATATTTATTTTTTAAATTTGAACAACAATAACATTATTATTGAATTTCTTTTACCAGTGTCTCCATAGTTCTCACAGACATACGTGCACCATGTTTTAATAAATTTTGTTATACTTTATCCAAATTTTTAAAAAATTATATTTTATTATACTGCACTTGATTCTTTCCAATTAAAAAAAAAAATGTATTTTTAATTTTTTTAGTGCAACTTATGCTTCGCGCACGAACAGATACCTAATTTTCAGGATGTGCTTGACTGGAAAAATCATAAAAAACAAGATACTCAACAAAAAATTACACAAAAATATACATCTTCTAGTGCTCACTCTTAACTATCTTTCTGCCAAAGGATTTGTCAAAATAATAAATCTAACTATGAGTTTTTTGATGCGCACGTCAGACACTATGTTATGTTTTTCATGCGCGGAGGATTTGACCCCCCTAATCTTATCCAATTTTGAAAAAGTTTAGTAGTTTGGAAACTAGATTCAGAGTACTACAATATTTGTTCTTTGATTATCTTCATATCTTGAGTGGATGACTTTCAAATTTTGCCTCCAAGTTCAAGTTCACCTAATTTCAGAAAAAAAGTGTCCACTTATACCCCCCTTTTTTACCACCATCTTTGTGCACGTACCCTTACTTTTTATATTTTATTTTTATTGAAAGTAGGTTGTCAGCACTAAAATATAAGGTTGATTATCTTGTCAAGGAAAAATACTAAAATTTATTTAAAAATTTTGATAAAAATATGATGTAGTTGAGAAAGGAATTTATGCCAAGATGATATAATTCTTTTCTAATTTGGATAAATAATTAAGAAAAAAACTGGTGGGAATTGGAAAGAGTTATATTTTTGCACACACAACTTTTCAAATTTATTGAAAAATATAAATTTATAAAAAATAGTAAAAAATATATCCATGCACTAAAGTTTCAAGTTATCAATATACAGAAAAAAATCGATTAAAAAAAAGTAAAATTTACTAATTAAAGTGTTGTGGCTTGTGTAACTTTAATTTCAACATTTTATCAACATCAAAATTATGGTGTTTACTTTATAAAAAACTACATTCAAATAATTTTTAAAATTTTGTTAAAATTACAAACATAAAATAGACAAAAGAATATAAATTATATTAGTTTACATCATTTCATAATTCAAAACATATATTTCAATTTCTATTGATTTACTTTAAAAATTTGAATCAGCATTGACCATTTCCTTTATAAAAGTGTGACACAACTTTGTACTTTTGCCCATATGTAATGATGAGATGTATCTTGAAAATGAGATGTATGATATGTAGTCATGAGATGTATCTTGAAAATGAGATGTATGATATGTAATGAAAATATTAACTAATGCAACCATATGCAAGATTTTAACATGGTCTAAATGATAATGATAATGCAAACTTAATATGATAATGAGAATGCACCTAATGATCATATGCAACCTAATGCAAAGCTAAAATGATAATGATATGAAATCTAATACATGGTTAAAATGATATTCATTTAATGCAAAACTATAATGATAGGCAATCCTAATGATAATTAAATGGTACTAATGACCATGAAATGGTATGCACCCTAATGCAAGAGTAATATGATAATGAAATGATACTAATGCATTCTTGTTCCCATAATTTGTCATCTGTTTTGATCAAAGTGCCAGTGCTTCCCTTATTTTCATCATCGGGCCTTGATGTGTTTAAAGTTGATACAAGAATTATGGTATATTTAACCTATAATGTCCTTAGTATAACTTTCATGGATTTTTATATTGCAATATAGCACACAGATTGAGGTATAATTGAACCAAGATGACCTGAGTGTTGCTTGTGTAAAATAGACAAGAGTTAACCTTTGTGCTATACAAATCCGAAATGTCTTAAGTGATATGTTACCTAGTCATTTCGTAAGACAAATTTACATAGTAGAAGACTTCACTCCCAAACAACAGACAAAGAAAACATCACATTCCTTCCTCACCTCTCTAGTCGTAAGACATCCTTAAGTCACCTAGGAGATATGATAAGAAAAAAGATCAACAACCATATCTAAGCATGCATGCTATCTGAAAAGTATTCTTGTCAAAATAAAACATCTTCTGAATAGATCCTTTTGTTTATCACAACTCAATTTAATCCTTATTTTTTAGCCTCTTTCTTTGTTGTGTTCACTGTTGGTTGTCTCAATCTTTGATATTTTTTTACATGTTTCATGTGATACCTAAGAAAACCCTCAAGGAGAAATGCCCCAAACAAGGTTAGGGCTTTGTCCCTCATTGTCGAAACTACTTAGATAAGAATATTTTCATTGATCACTAAGCCATGGTGGGATATGAGTCGGATAACAATTCAGATAATCAAGGACAGTGACTATGCCAAGGATGTCTGGGATAATGTTCTATGTGAAAGTGTTTTGGGATGGTTATTGGTTTAAATCAGATGGATAAACAATATGATATGAGTATTGATAGATCGAGAAGTTGTTCTCTCACAAATGGCGTCTATTGCCAGGTTTTCACCATTTGTTTTTATTGCACTTTTTGATTGTTTTTCGATTTTTTTTTGTATTTTTTGAATTTTTTATTTTTTTGTGTCACAAGGTGCCTATTTGCTAGGTTTTCACCCTAATGATAATTTTTGATACTTTTTTTTTTATTTTTTTGCTTTTTTGCTTGATCCATGCATTGGATGACTCAAGTGTAGAACTTCTTTAGATGGATGTTGTTGGTTGGTTCATTGAGCATGTCCCCTTTTAAATTTGACAACTGATATGCTCTTGATCCATAGGCTAATATGATGACAATGGGTCACAACTAATTGGGTTCAAATTACCCCTTTTTTTCCTGGTCTTGCTAATTTCTAGAATGTTCTTTTAGGACCAGATCACTGATTTTGAAAGCACTTGGGATGACCTTATGATTATATCTTCTACATATTCTTTGTTGATATTCGTTGAGATGATTAAACGCATGTTGGCAATGTTCATCAAGAAACTCTACCTCTTGTAACCTTCTGATTTGATATTCCTCATTTGGAATGAGCCCTTTCAAGGATACCCGGAGTGACGGAATCTCTACCTCAATAGGTAAAATAGCTTTTGATCCATACACCAATGAATATGGTGTAGCTCATGTAGGTGTGCCGATACTTGTTTTGTAGGCCCAAAGTGTACGATTGAGTTGTACATACCAATCTTTTCTAGCATCATTCACAGTTTTCTTGAGGATTTTCAAAAAAAATTTGTTTGAGGCCTCTGCTTGACCATTCCCTTTCGAATAATAATGTGTCAAAAAGTGACGTTGGATATGGAATTTCTCACAAAGCTCTAGGACATATTGATTTTTAAAAGGTCTTCCATTATTTCTGATAATGGAGCTAGAGATTTTGTACCGACAGATGATGTAATTAAAGATGAAGGATGACATCTGCTTTCCAGTCACAGTAGTTAATGGAATTGCTTCAATCCATTTGGTGAAGTACTCAGTTGCCGTGATGATGAACTTGTTCCCATTTGATGAGGAAGGATGGATTTTTCCCACTAGATCAAGTCCCCATTGATAGAAAGGCCATGATATGGTGAATTGTTGTAACTCTTGCGATGGTGCATGTATGAGGTTGCCATAAATTTGGCACTTAGGACATTTCCTAGCAAACTGATAGGACTCTCTCTCCATTGTTGGCTTGTAATATCCCATCCTTAGGAGTTTCTTAGCAAGAGTAGGACCACTTGAATGCATACCACAAATACCTTCATGAACCTCATGTAAGGCAGAGTCAAATTCATTACGATCGAGGCATCGAAGAAGAGTGCCATCAAGACCTCACCAATAAAGTGTGTCAGCGGTTAAGGTGTAGCGGGTTGCTTGTCGAATAAAGCTTCTCTTTTGGCTGTGAGATAAGTTAGGTGGGAGGGTATTGCCTTTTAGATAGTCATGAATTTTCTTGTATAGAGGGGAATCATAATCGGTCAGGGTACAGATAACTTGGGATTCTAAATTGTCATAGGCTACGGAAAATAATTGCTCCACCAGGAATTCATAACGATTCTATTTATCTGGAATTTGTGGGAGCAAGGCGATACTGGATATTGCATCAACAGATTTGTAATCCAACCTTGAAATATGTTCAAAGGTGATGTTCACAAAATACTTCTTTAAATTGTTCACAATGCACTTGTAGGGTATCAACTTGTCATCCTTTGTTTGATAATCATTGTTGATCTGATTGATGACTAATTGAGAATATCCATAGACTTTCAATTTTGTGATTCTCCATTCTATAGCTATTTTGATACCTATCACCATGGATTCATACTTAGAAATGTTATTGGTGTAGGAGAAGATCAATCTGTAGGATCTTGGAAGTGTTTGTCCCCCAGAGTGATCAACAAGATGTTGACACATGATCCATGTTGGGTATAGGCTCCATCAAAGTATAGGGTCCATTGCTTGGGTGTGATAGTGAGCACATCTGTATCTAGAAATTCCACCTGTAGTGGATTTTTGTCTGGTAAAGGTGCTTCTGCAAGGTGATCTGCAATTTCTTGTCCTTTGATGGCCCGTTGTTCCATGTATTTAATGTCAAACTCACTTAGGATCATAATCCATTTTTCTAACCTCCCTATGAGAGAAACTTTCCTAAGTGGATATTTTAGTGGATCAATCTTTTCTACTAGCTTGATTGTATGGGCTAGCATGTAGTGGCGAGACTTTTGAGAGGCAAACACCATTGCCAAATAAGCTTTTTCAATGAATGTATAGTTGTGTTCATATCCATTCAAATCTTGTTGATGTAGTAGATAGCCCTTTCCTTTCCCGTTGGATCTTCTTGTGCTAGTAGTTGCTCTAGTGACACTTATGTTGTTGATATATAGAGGATGAGTAGCTTTCCTACTATTGGTGGTACCAAAACTAGTGGATTGATCAGATATTGTTTGAGTTGGTGGAATGATTCTGCACATTTGTCTTCCCATCTGAAATGTACATTCTTATGAAGTAGATGGTTGAATGGGAGACATTTATCTGCTAACTGAGCAATGAATCATTGGATAGATTGTAGTCATCCCATAGAGATCTCAATTGGTTGATGGGTATGTGCAGGATCATGGTGTGCCAAAACAGGCCCTTAAGTGTCAATGAAATTTCAAAAAATCAGAGTTATGCAACTTGACATGAAAAATTGAATAAGTTATGAATATTATTTTTACAATAAGTAAGAAGAGAATAAATAGAAAATTGAATGTAGTTTCTAAGATAGTAGTTGTTTTTTGAAAAAAAAAAATCCTATTTGATGAAAATTTCAAATTTCAATACAGTGGTACAAAAATTTCATGAAAAAGATAAGAAGTAGATGTATGTCTAACCACCCTAATCAAAATCAAATTATAATATTTTTTTATAAGATTTATAATATAAGTATTAGACTCATGTCCGGATGAGACACATATTTTTTTATAATTTTTTATAAAGTAAATAATTATTTATGATTTTTTAACTACAGCTTTTTAGAAATTCAGAAACTCCTACGTCTGACCACCTTAACTTGGTCACAAAATTATGAAATTCATTTTTTTTAAATTTTTCCTATAGTAGATTAATACCTCATTCAATCTCTCAAGCTCTACAAGGTGCTTATATTTCTACCTCTTCATAATTTCCTCCTCTATGTCACTCTCTCTTCCCTAAGATCTAGACAAGTCTCTCTGCATTTCCTTCTCATCTCTAGGAACAAAATTTATAGGGGACAAGGAGAGGCGTAGGGAAGTATCAAAAAAAGGAGAAGGGGAGAGAGGTAAAAAGGAGAGATTAATTGAGGGGAAGAGAAAGTGAGAAAGAGAGAGACCTATAGGTAATTAGGTGGAAGGCGAAGAGAGAGAGGGAGGGGTTGATTGGGGTGAAGAGAGAATGAGATGGAGAGTTTGAGATTATTAGTGGGTAGGAGGAGAGGGGGAGAGGGTAAAGTATCAACAAAGAGAGAAGAGAGATGGGGATAGAGGTGAAGAGAGACATAGAGAGTAATTAGGGGGTGGGGAGAGGGGGAGAGGGAAGTATCTATAAAGCCATAGGAGGAGAGAGGTGATCGAGGGTAATTGAGGGAAAGAAATAATGTGAGAGAGAGCTAGGTGTAATTATCGGATAAGAAGAGAGGGAGAAGAGTAAGTATCAACAAAAAGAGAGAGGGAGAGATGTGGAGAGAGGTGAAGAGAGTGATAGAGAGAGGATAATTAGTGGGAGTAGAGGGGAAGAGGGAGGTATTAACAAAGAGATGGACTAGAGAGAGGGTAATAAGGGGGCTCTCTCCCCATCTCTACCCCCTCTTACTTTGTTGATACTCCCTCCCTCTCTCTCCCCCCTCCTCTTCCCCTAATTACCTTATCTCTAGACCTCTCTCTTTGAGCCTCTCTCCTCATCTCTCCCTCTCTCCCTTTGTTTATACTTTCCCATCCCCCCTCTCCTCCCAACACCTAATTACCCCCAATTCTCTCTAATTCTCTCTTCCCCAATGTCATCTCTCTATCATACCTATCCTTACCTCTAACTTTACCATATGACCCCTTAGGTGTCATTAGGGGTCATATTGTCTCCTAATGAGTCATATGGTGTCCTGTGAACCCTTAGGACACCAGATGATGTTGTTAGGGGTCATATGGTGTGCTACGGTTCATATTGTGTTTTAAAGGGTCATATGGTGTCCTATGACCTCTTAGGACACCATTTGACTTCTTAAAACACTATATGGTGTTGTTATGGGTTGAATGGTGTCTTAAGGGGTCATATGGTATCCTATGACCCCTTAGGACACCATATAGTGTCGTTATGGTTTGCATGGTGTGCTAAGGGGTCATAAAATACCATATGACCACTGAGGACACCATATGACCCCTAAGGTGTCGTTAGGGGTCACATTGTGTCCTAAGGGGTCATGTATGGTGTCATAAGACCCCTTAGGACACCATATGGTGTCATCATGGATTGTATGGTGTCCTAAGGGGTCATATGGTGTCCTATGACCCCTTAGGACACCATATGACCCCTTAGGACAACATATGATCCTTTAGGTGTCATTTGGGGTCATATTATGTCCTAACGCGTCATATGGTATCCTATGACCCCTTAGGACACCATATGGTGTCGTTAGGAGATGTATGGTGTGCTAAGGGGTCATATTGTGTATTAAAGGGTCATAGGACGTCATATCACCACCTAGGACACCATATGACCCATTAGGTGTCATTAGTGGTTATATTGTGTCCTAAGGGTTCATATGGTGTCCTATGACCCCTTAGGTATTGTTAGGGATCATATTGTGTCCTAACAGGTCATATGGTATCATATAACACCTTACCATACCATATGGCATCTTATAACCCCTTAGGATACCATATGGCATTGTTAAGGGTTATATAGTGTGCTAAGGGGTCATATTATATCTCAAAGGGCCATAGGACATCATATGACTCAATAGGACACCATATGACCCCTTAGGTGTCGTTAGGGGTCATATTATGTACTAAAGGGTAATATCATGTCTCATGAACCTTTAGGACACCATATGACACCTTAGGACACCATATGATGTTGTTATAAGTCTTATGGTGTCCTAAGGGGTCATATGGTGTTCTATTAGCCTTTAGGACACCATATGGTGTCGTTAGGGGTTGTATGGTGTTTTAAGGGGTTGTATGGTATCTTGTGACCCCTTAAGACACCATATGACCCCTTAGGTATTGTTAGGGGTCATATTGTGTCTAAATGGGTCACATGGTATCCTATGACCCCTTAGGACACCATATGGTGTTGTTCGGGGTTGTATGGTGTGATAAGGGGTGATATTGTGTCCTAAGGGGTCACAAGACATCGTATGACCCCTTAGACACCATATGATCCATTAGGTTTTTTTAGGGTTCATACTATGTCATAAGAGGTCATATGGTGTCTCATGACCCTTTACGATGCCATATGATTCCTTAGGACATCATATGGTGTTGTTATGGGTTTTATGGTGTCCTAAGGGGTCATATGGTGTTCTATAACCCCTTAGGATACCATATGACCCCTTAGGACACTATATGACGATGTTAGGGGTCATATTGTGTCATAAGGGGTCATATAGTGTCCCATGACCCCTTAGGACACTATATGATGTTGGTAGGAGTCATATTGTGTTCTAAGGGGTCATATGGTATCTTATGATCCCTTAGGATACTATATGGTATCGTTATTGGTCATATGGTGTTCTATGACCCCTTGGGACACCATATGGTGTTGTTATGGGTCATATGGTCTCCTAAGGGGTCATATGGTATCCTATGACCCCTTAGGACACCGTATGACCCCTTAGGACACCATTTGGTGTTGTTATGTGTCGTATGGTGTCCTAAGGGGTCATATGGTGTTCTATGACCCCTTAGAACACCATATAACCCATTAGGACACCATATGGTGTCATTAGGGATAGTATGGTGTGCTAAGAAGTCATATGGTTTCCTATGGCCCCTTAGGAAACTAAATGACCCCTTAGGTGTCTTTAGGGTTTTTTTTGTGTCCTAACTTGTCAAATGGCATCCTATGACCCCTTAGGACACCATATGACCTCTTAGGACACCATTTGGTGTTGTTATGCATTGTATGGTGTCCTAAGGGGTCATTTGGTGTTCTATGACACCTTAGGAGACCATATGGTGTCGTTAGGGGTCGTATAGTGTGCTAAGGAGTAATATGGTGTCCTATGACCCCTTAGGAAACTATATTGCCCCTTAGGTTATTTTAGGGTTTATTTTGTGTCCTAAGGGGTCGTATTGTGTCCTAAGGGGTCCTATGGTGTCCTATGACCCCTTAGGACACTATATGATGTCGTTAAGGGTCATATTATGTCCTAAGGGGTCATATTGTCTCTTATGACCCCTTAGGACACCACATGGTGTCATTATGGGTCGTATGGTATTTTAAGGGGTCATATGGTGTTCTATGACCCCTTAGGACACCATATTATGTTGTTATGGGTCGTATAGTCTCCTAAGGGGTCATATGGTGTCCTATGACCCCTTAGGACACCATATGGTGTCATTATGCATTGTATGGTGTCCTAAGGGGTCATATGGTGTTCTATGACCCCTTAGGACAACATATGGTGTCTTATGACCCCTTAGAACATCATATGACCCCTTTGGTATCATTAGGCATCATTTTGAATCGTTAGGGGTCATATGGTGTCCTACGACTCCTTAGGACACAATATGACCCCTTATGACACCATACACTATTGTTAGGGGTCATATGGTGTTCTATGACCCCTTAGAAAACAATATAACCCCTTAGGACACCTTACACTGTCACTAGGGGTCATATAGTGTCATATGACCCTTTAAGATGCAATATGACCTGTTAGGTGTTCTTAGGGGTCATATTGTGTCCTAAGGGGTCATATGGTGTCCTACAATTGCTTAGGACACCATATGGTGTCATTAGGAGTTGTATGGTGTGCTAACAGGTCATATTGTATCCTAAAGGTTCCTAGGAAATCATATAACCCCTTAGGACACCATATGACCCCTTAGGACACCATATCATGCCATTATGGGTCTTCTTGTGTTCTAAGGGGTCATATGGTGTTATATGATCCCTTAGGATACCATACGACCCCTTGAGACACCATATCATGTCACAAGGAGTCATATGGTGTTCTAAGGGGTCATATGGTTTCCTATGATCCCTTAGGACACTATATGACCCATTAGGTGTCATCGGGGGTCTTATTGTGTCCCAATGGGTCATATGGTGTTGTATGATCCCTTAGGACACAATATGCTTGGGAGACTATATGGTGCTATGGGTTGTATGGTCTCCTATGACACCTTAGGACACCATATGACCCTTTAGGATATCATTTGGTGTTTTTATGTGTCGTATGGTGTCCTATGACCCCTTAGATGTCATTAGGGTTTATTGTGTGTCTTAAGGGGTCCTATTGTGTCCTAAGGGGTCATATGGTGTCCTATTACCCCTTAGCACACTATATGATGTCGTTAGGGGTCATATTATGTTCTAAGGGGTCATATTGTGTCTTATGACCCCTTAGGACACCACATGGTATCATTATGGGTTGTATGGTGTTCTAAGGGGTCATATGGTGTTCTATGACCCCTTAGGACACCATTTTTATATTGTTATGGGTTGTATGGTCTCCTAAGGTGTCATTATACATCGTATGTTGTCCTAAGGTGTCATATGGTATTCTATGACCCTGTAGGACACCATATGGTGTTATTAAGGGTCGTATGGTTTCCTAAGGGGTCATATGGTGTCCTATGACCCCTTAGGACATAATATGACCCCTTAGGACACCATATAGTGTTGTTAGGGGTCATATTATGTCCTAACAGGTCATATAGTGTTCTACGACACCTTATGACACCATATGGAGTCGTTTAGGGTTGTATGGTGTGCTAAGGGGTCATATTCTGTCCTATAGATTCCTAGGACATCATATAACTTCTCAGGACACCATATGACCCCTTAGATATCGTTAGGGGTCATATTATGTCCAAAGGGGTCATATGGTGTCTTGTGACACCATATGACCCCTTAGGAAACCATATCATGCTGTTATGGGTCTTCTTGTGTTCTAAGGGGTCATATGGTTTTATATGACCCCTTAGGATACCATATGACCCCTTAGGGCACCATATGGTGTCCTAAAGGGTCGTATGGTGTTCTATGGGGTCATATGGTTTTGTATGACCCCTTAGGACACTATATGATGTTGTTAGGGGTCATATAATGTCCTAAGGTGTCATATTGTGTCTTACGACCCCTTAGGACACCATGATGTGTCGTTATGGGTTGTATGGTGTTCTAAGGGGTCATATGGTGTTCTATGACCCTCTAGGACACCATATTATGTTGTTATGGGTTGTATGGTCTCCTAAGGGGTCATATGGTGTCCTATGACCCCTTAGGACACCATATGACCCCTTAGGACACCATATGGTGTCATTATGTGTTGTATGGTGTCCTAAGGGGTCATATCATGTTATATGACCCCTTAGGACACCATATGATCCCTTAGGACACCATATGGTGTCGTTAGGAGTTGTATGGTGTGCTAAGGGGTCATATGGTGTTTTATGACCCCTTAGGACATAATATGACCTCTTAGTACACCATATAGTGTCCTTACGGGTCATAAGGTGTCATATGGCCCCTTAGGTGTTTTTAGGGGTCATATTGTGTCCTAACGGGTTATATGGTGTCCTACAACCCCTTCGGACACCATATGGTGTCGTTAGGGGTTGTATGGTGTGCTAAGTGGTCATATTGTGTTCTAAAGGTTCCTAGGACATCATATAGCCCCTTAAGACACCATATGACCCATTAGGTATTGTTAGGGGTCATATTGTGTCCTAAGGAATCATATGGTGTCTCATGCCACCATATGACCCCTTAGGAAACCACATCGTGTCATTATGGGTCTTGTTCTATTCAAAGGGGTCATATAGTGGTATATGACCCCTTAGGAAACCACATGGTGTTGTAAAGAGTGGTATGGTGTCATAAGGGGTCGTATGGTGTCCTAAGGGGTCATATGGTGTTCTATGACCCCTTAGGACACTATATGATGTTGTTAGAGGTCATATTATGTCCTAAGGGGTAATATTGTGTCTTATGACCCCTTAAGACACCACATGGTGTTGTTATGGGTTGTATGGTGTTCTTAGGGATCATATGGTGTTCTATGACCCTCTAAGACACCATATTATGTTGTTATGGGTCGTATGGTCCTCTAAGGGGTCATATTGTGTCCTTTGATCTCTTAGGACACCATACAGTGTCATTATGCATCGTATGGTATCTTAAGGGGTCATATTGTGTTCTATGACCCCTTAGGACACCTTGTGGTTTCATTAGTGGTTGTATGGTGTGCTAAGGGGTCATATGGTGTCCTATGACCCCTTAGGTATCTTTAGGTGTCATTTTGTGTCGTTAGGGGTCATATGGTGTCCTATGACCCCTTGGGACACAATATGACCCCTTAGGTTTTGTTAAGGGTCATATTGTGTCCTAACGGGTCATATGGTTTCCTACGACCCCTTAGGACACCATATGGTGTCGTTAGGGGTTGTATGGTGTGCTAAGAGGTCATATTGGGTCCTAAAGGTTCCTAGGATATCATATGACCCCTTAAGTAGCGTTAGGGGTCATATGGTGTCTCTTGACACCATATGACCCCTTAGGACACCATATCATATCGTTATGGGTTTTATTGTGCTATAAGAGGTCATATGGTGTTATATGACTCCTTAGGACACCATATGGTGTCGTAAGGGGTCATATGGTATTCTAAGGGGTCATATGATCTCCTATGACCCCTTAGGACACTATATGACCCCTTAGGTGTCATCAAGGGTTGTATTGTGTCCTAATGGGTCATATGGCATTCTATGACCCCTTAGGACACCATATGACCCTTTGGGACCCTATATGGCACTATGGTCTGTATGGTGTCCTAAGAGGTCATCTGGTTTCCTATGACCCGTTAGGACACCATATGACCCTTTAGGATGGCACATTATGTCATTAGGGGTTGTATGGTGTCCTAAGGGGTCACTTGGTGTCTTAGGACCCCTTAGGATACCATATTGTGTCCTAAGGGGTCATATTGTGCCCTACGGGGTCGTATGATGTTCTATGACCATTTAGGACATTATATAACCCATTAGGAGACCATATATACTAAGTTTCAAATAAGGAGAGATATAAGGGTGAAGAGAGATGAAGAACTAAAGAGAGGGAAATGAACTTAAGGACAAGGAAATAAATAGAGATATAGATATTAAGGAGTATGAAGTGAGAGGGAGAAAAACTAGAGGACAAGGATGGATAGAAAGAGGTAGGGCATATCTAGATATTAAAAAGGAGAGCAGACGATAGAGATAAAAAATAAAGATAAAGTGAGAGGGAGATGAATAGATATAGAGAAAGAGAAAGGTAAAGACAAAGATAAATATATGAAGAGATGGAGAAAAATGGATAGAGAGGGGTAAAGAGAGATAAAAAAATAAATAGATAGAGAGATATAAAGGAAGAGAAATATTGATAGAGAGAGATATAGATAGTGCAAGAGAGTGAGAAAGAGAGATAGAGATTATAGATAGGGATAGATATAGAGGCAGAGAGAAAGAGGAAGATATAGAGATATATAAAGGCACTATAGAGAAAGATGTGGGGAGAGAGCTAGAGATACATAAAGATGGAGCAAATAAAGAGATAAAGGTAGAGAAAGGGAAAGATAGTTCAAGAGGGTGATAGAGGAAGAGACAGAGAAGTAGATTATGATGAATACTAAGAGGGGGGGTGTGAATTAGTATGCCAAAAATCTTCGCACTTAAACACTTTGCAAGACTAACAGTAAACCAGTAAAACAGTTTAGCAGACAAACTGGCTGGAACACATGCAAACCAAATAGAAAATTATGCATTTACCCATAGAAACACAAGCACCATAACCCAAGGGATTTTGATGTGGAAACCCAAATGGGAAAAACCACGGTGAGATGGAACTCACAAGTAACTATCTATAGAATAGGAACTAGACCGGTTAAGGTCTTACAATGTTCTTTACCAGAACAGATCCTGTTAGGAATCTCAATCTCTGTTAGAAGATAAGTCCAATTAAAGACTACCTTGCTAGAGGATTTTAGATCCATAGATGTGAACCACCTTGTTAGAGGATTTACAAAAGGCTTTTGGGCCTACCCGGTTAAGGGCTACAGACTTATCAAAGATGTGATTAATCAACAAGTGTATGATCTATAAAATAGTACAGATTGCTTGGTTAGATCCCCAATAGCTCGTTCCTAATGCTTTCTAGCATTACTTCAGTCTTCCATACATTCAGACTCTCTCTATCTCATCAATCACCTTAAACCCTAGCAATAACATTGACCACAACAACTACACCAATAGTAACTTCAACAACCTAAACCCCTAGACATGATGTCCTTATAAAGGAATCTGATTTCATGTCGGTCCAATAGGATTACAATACAATTTCCTAGGTTCAATGCATCTAGAGATATTCTGGTAACATGACACAAAAAGCACTGTTTAAGTGTTGGCATCGTCAAACAATTGGTGGATGGTAACTCATCACTAAAATGCCGGTTGGTAACTCATCATAGAGCTTTACCGGTTCTTACAAAATATTGGTTCCTGGTTTGTCAAAAATGAAGACTGGTAAAAATGTGTTATGTTGCTTTGATCCTTCGTACCGCTTGGAATCCACGAATTGCTTGGGGTCGACATGCCGCTTCAAACCGATAAACACATTCTACAAACACCAATGGTCTAAAGACTATAATACAACATGCTGGTTGGAACAAATACTGGTTGAGCTCTAACTCATACATATAAAGGAGATCTCAATGCAAGTGTGTGTCCATCAATGACAATCACAACATAAACATGAAAAATGCCAACAATCTCCCCCTTTGGCATTGATGGGAACACTTAGGAAAATAAAATTTTGACATCTAAGTGTTTTACAATAAAATCATGCCATTAGCAAAATTTCTCCCCCTAAGCATATACACTATCCCTTTGCCAATACAATGTATAACAATTTTGCATATAGAGCATAAACATTGAGATATTCAGAGCATATATCAAAATTTTGATTTGATTACCAGATGCTTCTCCCAAATAGAATACTTCTCCCCCTTTGCCAACAATGACAAAGTATAGTTGAACAACCCTGTTTCCATTTGATATTAAAATAATAAAAGTTTATGACAATAAGGAATGATACTTGTCAAAAATAGATTTAAAGTTCTGCAAGAATTATTTCATCGACAAAGACCAGGACTCAAGTAGGGAGGTGGCAACTTCTTTCTCTGTCTACATCTGGGAGACCTATTCTTCCATGGCATTGAGTGTGCTCATCTCCTATGTCACTATCAAGGCATCTAGATTTAGATAGCACTTCCGAAGAATTTGTAGATGTGGGAGTAGAACTAGTTGTAACTCCTGCAAATCTCAAGACTGGGTGTTGATCTCTTGCTCCATTTTTGCTGACTGGATGTGAATGTTGGCATATGGACAATCCAATGAGACATTGAAGGTGATTGAATGTTTTGTCATTGATGACAACCTTGGAGTCCTATGGCACCGGCAAGACATTATACCGACAAAGCATTACACCGACAAGATAGTATACTGGCATCAGCAGATCATACTCTACACCAACATCGGCACAGAAGAAAGAAAGTATACTGGCATAGAGACCGACAGGATTTTTTGTTATACAATATTTTGTTTAATATTGTAAGCCAACTTGGCAAATTGTAAAATGACTCGTATATATAAAGGAGATCATTATAGACATTTGTAATATGGATGTAGGTGAAGAAAAAGAAAATATTAGGCAGACCTAATGTGCGAAATATAGGTTAGAGGTATATGTAAAGAATAGAGCAAGAACCGGTACTGAATCTGGCATTAAAGATGCTATTGTAAAGCAGTACAAGTTATTGGATTTATATAATCCTTATTGTAAGTCAGTGTGACTTCCCATTGAGCAGTGAGCTCTAGGAAGTTGGCCTTCCTGCATGTGTAGGCCCCTATTGTAATTAATATTCTCTTATTGGCCAGTAAGATAATATTATGGGTCACAAATCCCACCGAGGTTTTCCCCATGCCGGGTTTCCTCGTTAAATCATTGTGTTATGGTGTACTTTTCATGTGGATGTTCTTAATTCTGTTTATTGCATTATTTCTTTCATACTGATACATTGTTATAATATGTTATGTATGTTTAGATATAAGAAGTTTCAATAACCGGTTAGATACTGATTCATCCCCCCCCCTCTCAATATCTGTGGGAATCCTAACAATTGGTATCAGAGCTTGGTCCTCTATTTTCTTAAGCCTAATAGCTTGAGGAAGATCTTGACACCCGTAAAGATGGAAAAATTGATGAAGCAACTTGAAGCAGCTCTCTCAGACTATGATACAGAAAAATTGAAAAACATCAAACTTGAAGATGATCTAAGGGAAGCTCAGAATTCCCTCAGAATATCATTCAGGCACTTCAAGAAAATCTCACCACTGCAAGAAACAAGAGAAGAGAATTTTGTGAAAAGATGCAATTTGAGAATGATGAAAAGGAATTACTTAATGATGAGATAAGCAAGCTAAAACTGGAGAACATTACAACAAAGAATGAGATGCAGGATATGACTATGAGATTTTTCAAAGAAATTGAAGATAGAAAGCAAAATGAAGAAGAATTGACCAGAAGACTAAGTGATGCAGCAAATGAGAACACAAGACTTAGCTATGAAAATGACCTATTAAAAATAGATCTGATACATACTTAGAATGACTCAAATGAACTAATGAGACAGAAAGAGCTCTTACAAAGAGAACTGGATACTGCAAATCAACACAAAGAAAAATTAAGAAAAGCTCAGAGGAACTTGGTGACTTGCTGAAGAATCAAAAAACTAAAGGTGACACTTCTGGAATTGGCTTTGAAGTTGGTGAAAGCTCTGGTACTGCAAATACGCAGAATCACAGCAAACCGGTAAGACAACCTAATGCTTATAAACTCAATGGCAAATGCCTTAACTATAATAAGTATGGTCATAGAGAAAATGAATGCAGATGTAGGAATTATCAGAATATCAACACACCCACCGGTCAATGTTCAAAATGTGATAAAGTTGGTCACAACTCAGAAAATTATAGAATGAATGTAAGATGTTATGTTTGTGGAAGATATGGACACTTATCAAATCAATGCAGAACACAAACTGACATAGGTTATGGGAAAGCTATTCAGAAGAATAATGTAACTTGTTATGCATGTAACAAGATTGGGCATATTGCTAAATTTTGTAGAAGTAAAGGAACACCGGTAGACAACAAAAGTGCTAGCTTGAAAGGGAAAGAAAAAGTTGAAGAGGTAAAGCAGGAATTCTCAAAACAATGGATTAGAAAAATAGATCTAAAAATTGGAAATACTCCTCCACTGGTAGAATCAACTAACACCCCATCGGCAGAACAGAGTATTACTGCACTGGTAGAACAGAGCAGTGCTCCATCAGCAGGAAGTTCTTCATCTAACTGAAGAAAATTTCCTTGAGGGTTTGGCAATCTAATGACACGTGCTAATTATTCCCTTAGTTAGAGATAAGAAGCTGAAAAATTACTTATTACCGGCAAACAATGTTAAGTGAAAACTTAACCGACACGCAATTAATGTGGTAGATGGCAAAAAGACACTATAAAGTTAAGGTTTTGGCTCCTGTCCTATTGCCTCAGATGGTGTTTCCTGAGTAACATCTTCTACATACAGGGCATTGACATCACTAGTGTCGACTGGTTCAACAACTGGGTTTCCTTCATCATCAAATGCTTTGTCCAGTTTGGATATAAATGGTTCACTTTCAGCTTCCCGGTTGGCTAGACGCACTTTATGCAAATGAACCACTGTAGTCATATGCAGATGAGTGTCTTTTTCCACATCATCTATTTTTCCCTCTAGCAACCAGAGTCTTCTTTTTCTAGTAAAGAAGAGTCCTTTATTTTGGTTGATGACATCAAACAATTCTGAATTCGATAGGTTAGGGAAGTATTGAGCAAAAACTTTTTCCCTTATTTCCTATTCCTTTTCTATGGTAATGCACCATTTATTATCTAAGGACTTATACAAAGAATCTGGTGTCTTAGATCTAATTTCTGAGGGTGACCGATCATTAGCACATAAATATTTAATGATTTCATTTTCAACAGCTTCTTGTTCATCATCATTGAAATCATCAAAACAATCAATCAAATCATTCAACAGTTTTCTCCTAATATTTTTTATTGTTCTTTGACAATGTGTCAAAGGTTTGTAGGAGGAGATGTCAATATTTACCGGTGCCGATGATACTAATTCATTCTTTGTCTTCTTCTTTGCTTGCCTCGTCTTCTTAGGTTTTTCCTTAGAAATAGTTTCTTCTGAGTTCGGTGAGGTATTCCTTGTCTTCCTCTTCCTCCCGAAGACTTTAGTCGGTGCTGCTTCTGATTTCTTCTTGGTCGGTGACCATTTGGTCACTTTAGGACTTGTTGTTGTAACCGGTGCTGATGCTGCAGGCACTACCTTTGCCTTCTTCACTGCAGGTTCTTTTCATTTCTTTGCAGAGGGTTCCTTGACCGGTGTAACCCTTTCCAGATAGGTTCCGATCCTTTTTGCAATAGGATCTATGGGTGAGGCAATTAGGGTAGATTCATACCCGTCCAACATATTGTACATCACCTCATAGCCCATAGGCTCCACCTCTTCTTCTCTGGGCTCAACAGCCTCCATTATACATTGATCTACTTTGATGGTGAAATAGATATCGTCTTCATATTTCTTGACAATGTCACCTGATATTCTCATTCTTTGGCTCATTTTCCATCGGAACTCATCAAAATGCTTGTTCAGAACATCAGGATAGCCGATTTCGACTGCTTGCAGACTTTCTTTGATTTGCTTGGTTACCAGTTGGTCCGCAGACCACTGAATGTCTCCCACTCCTGGGAAGTAACCTTGAAAATAGAAGAACAACCCAACCAATAGTTGTCCAAACTTGAATTTCAATGCATTATCCTATTTGATTGTCTTTAGATTTAACAAGAGTTGCCTCTACATACCGGTGCATAGGTCAAATGATGCATCCTCCTTTATCATCCAGTAAGCGGCATTTAGCACTATAGCAGATATAGAGTTAATTCTGCTGGCAAAGAATGTCTGGTAGCCTATCACCATGCAGGCATACTTAACCAGATCATCCTTGATAGAATTAACTATCATGCCTCATGAGTCGCTCATTGAACTGGTGAGCTTGGACATCTCCATTTTGCTTACCGTCATTAGGGCTGGCACATCCCCTGTATTGCAGAAACTGGTGATGGCATGAATTCCTTACGGCATTATATCATGCATTCTCTCCAGGTACATCTTGTCACCATGGACTCTGCTCAGAATGATCCTAATGTGATCATCTGTGAAATCTTCCAGAAAGTACACGACATTGTGGAGTTTCTTCTTCTCCAAAATATTAAACTCTGGTTTGATCTTCTTATCCTTTACACAAAATAAACCTAACTGGGAGTGGATAGCTAGAGACCCTAGGTCTTCTATCTTGCAATCTATATAGTCAGAAATTCCCTCTTCTAATATCACACCAGCCAGAACTTGTGATAAGGCATTATACTTAGACTTTCATTGAATGAAACTTGCAAACTTGACAAATGCAGTAGAACTGGTATGAGATGTGGAAGCCATGATAGAAAGTTCAAGAACTCGAGAAATACCTTTTGAAACATGTGAATTTAGGGCTTGCAGATTCTCCTTCACTTCACACTCTGTCGGTTGCTGAATCACTGCTTTATGTTCTCCTCTTGACCGTTTGTAGTTTGAATTTGAATCTCCTTCGCGATTTCTCAATTTCTCAAAATCTTAGCTCAAATCGCCTTTTCGTCACTTTGCTCTTTGAAAAACTTTTCTTCGCTCGAAAAATGATAGTGAGAAATGATTTTAAAAATGCTTTTAAGCATATTCCTCACCTACCATCATTAATGCTTCTCCATTAGGGCATAAACCCTAATTTGCCTTTTTACCATTTCTAGTCTTCTGTCACAAGACAAGTATCACACACCAATTAAGGTTTTTTACCAGTGTAAATAGGGGGTTCGAGACATTTCGCCGTTTGCTCCCCCTAAGCTTTTTTGAAGCTTAGTTTATCAGTTCCGTGATTTCCACACTAGGTGCAGAAACCGGTTCCTCTTGTAACACCACTAGTTTCTTCTTCCAGGTTTTGTTCATGTCTACTTGAATAGTGTCAACATCAATGTTTCATTCTAGAGTGACTAGTATATCATCAGATATGTTCTTTCTTGATCTACAGAATCTGGCAATGTGACCCAGTTTGTTGTAGTGATAGCTAACAAATTGAGGTGCTCTCCAAGGTCCATTGTTCATGTTTCCATTCTTCCTTCTGCATGTTGCAGCAGTGTGACCATGATCACGACAAATCCAATAGTTTTCTCTCCATCCGGTTGCTGGTTGATATCCACTGTTACCTGATTGATGATTGTAAGCATTAAATCAGTTGGGGTTCCAGTTCACAAAAGAGTTTGGACCAACTCCTTGATTCCTTTGAGGATACCTTCTGGTATTGTGCATGAGAGACCTAAATTCAAATGCTCTATGCCCAAACTTGTTGCATGCATAACAGTTACCATTGAATCTATTGGATCTAGGCTTATCATTTAGAAAATAAGGAAAATTATTATAGGCTTTGCTCCTACATACATTGGCAGTATGTCCTTCTTTAAGGCAGTTAAAGAAGACAGGTTTGAAGTTTTTCTTACCTTTACCTTTGAATGTCGGTTGCTTCTTTGATGCTTCAGCATTTGCACCAAAGGTCTCACCTTCCTCATGACCAACATAACCAAGTCCATCAGTATTCTTGACAAGTTTGGCAGATCCAAGCTTTTTCTCTAGCTTGACAGTACTCTTGTTGAACCTAGCAAGTATTTCCTTTGACTCAGAGAGTTCCTTGGAAATAGTAGCATTTGTTTCCATCAAGTTTTCATTCTCAGAGATGGATATGTTCAGTTCTCCTTGCATGTCTTCCTTTTCCACTTTTCTTGAATGGAGTTGAGCGGTTAGAGCACTGATCTCTTCCTTCAACTTGGAGATCTCATGATCTTTATCCTTCACCAGATCTTCAACCTTCCTCCAGGTTTCAAGCTCTTGACACATTCGGATAGTCAGTCTTTCCAACTCCTTTCTTAGGTTGGAGTTTGACTCATTCAGCTTTTCTACTTCTTGAATTAGGGCTTCCATATCCGCTTCATCAGAAGAACTATTTTCAGATAGCTCCATTAGTTTCTCAGCATGTTCTCTCCTTTTTGCCTGAGAGGCCTTATATTTTATCATAAGCTCATCATAGGCTTTCTCAGGCTGAGTGAGCCAATGAGTAAGTTCCCTCAATGTGTATTCCCCCATTTCTCTTTCCAAGTGGTTAAACTTATAGAAAGGTAGGCTCTGATACCAATTGATGAATACTAAGAGGGGGGGTGAATTAGTATGCCAAAAATCTTCGCACTTAAACACTTTGCAAGACTAACAGTAAACTGGTAAAATAGTTTAGCAGACAAACCAGTTAGAACACATGCAAACCAAGTAGAAAATAGTGCATTTACCCATAGAAACACAAACACCATAGCACAAGGGATTTTGATGTGGAAACCCAAATGGGAAAAACCATGGTGAGATGGAACTCACAAGTAACTATCTACAGAATAGGAACCAGATCGGTTAAGGTCTTACAATGTTCTTTACCAGAACAGATCCTGTTAGGAATCTCAATATCTGTTAGGAGATAAGTCCAATTAAAGAATACCTTGCTAGAGGATTTTATATCCACAAATGTGAACCACCTTGTTAGAGGATTTACAAAAGGCTTTTGGGCCTACTTGGTTAAGGGCTACAAACTTGTCAAAGATGTGAGTAATCGACAAGTGTATGATCTATCAAATAGCATAGATTGCTTGGTTAGATCCCTGATAGCTCGTTCCTAATGCTTTCCAGCATTACTTCAGTCTTCCATACATTCAAACTCTCTCTATCTCATCAATCACCTTAAACCCTAGCAATAGCATTGACCACAACAACTACACCAACAGTAACTTCAACAACCTAAAACCCTAGACATGATGTCCTTATAAGGGAATCTGATTTCATGTCGGTCCAATAGGACTACAATACAATTTCCTAGGTTCAATGCATCTAGACATATTCTGGTAACATGACACAAAAAGCACCATTTAAGTGTTAGCACCATCAAACAATCGGTGGATGGTAACTCATCACAGAGCTTTACCGGTTCTTACAAAATACCAGTTTTTGATTTGTCAAAAATGAAGACTGGTAAAAATGTGTTATGCCGCTTTGATCCCTCGAACCGCTTGGAATCCATGAACCGCTTGGGGTCGATATGCTGCTTCAGACCGGTAAACACATTCTGTAAGCACCAATAGTCTAAAGACTATAATACAACATGCTGGTTGGAACAAATACCAGTTGAGCTCTAACTCATACATATAAAGGAGATCTCAATGCAAGTGTGTGTCCATCAATGACAATCGCAACATAAACATCAAAAATGCCAACAGATTAATCATGTATAGAGGAAGATATATAAAGATAGAGGAACATATAAAAATAGAGATTGATAGGGAAAGAGATGGAGATGTGAAGATGGACATAGAGATATATATGGATAGAAAGTGATAGAGAGAGTAAGAGAAATGGAGGGAGAGATGGAGTGAATAAGTGAGATTTAGAGATAATGAGATACAAATATACATGAAGACATATCTATAGGGATATAGAGATAGAGGGGACAAGATAGGGAGAGAAAGGAGGTGATAGAGACAAGTAATATATAAGTATAGGTAGGATAAGGTAGAGGAGGGAGATAAATAGAGAGAAGAGAGCTTATTAGAGAGAAATATAGAAATAAGGAGTGACAATGATGGAGTTGGAGAGGGAGAGATAGGAATAGAAAGATGGAGATATATGCAGAGATACATGTAACTTGGCAATTTATGGGATGAGAAAATAAGTGAAATAAGTAGAGAAGAAAGAGATAGATAAAATATATTATATAAGTATAGATAGACAAGTGATAGATAAAGGAGGTGATAGGAA
Organism: Cryptomeria japonica; assembly: GCF_030272615.1. Taxonomy (NCBI): domain Eukaryota; kingdom Viridiplantae; phylum Streptophyta; class Pinopsida; order Cupressales; family Cupressaceae; genus Cryptomeria; species Cryptomeria japonica. The sequence goes on along the minus strand of NC_081407.1, from coordinate 751,839,391 downwards.
AAAAATGAGACTTTGTATGGAAAATTTGTGAGTATTTAAAGTTTTAAAATTGAAGGACTAACTTCAAATGATTATAATTAATTTTTGTTCTATAATATCATCAAAATAACTCATCCATTTGATAGGTCTCTCAATTACCTTTCCAACGCCTATAAAAAATCAAAATTTTGATAAGAATGCAAACGTTATGCCCATTTTACTAAACTATATTTTTTATGTTGAGAAAAACAAATATCCGATTTGAAAAAGTGTGACATCACAATAGTGACATCACAATGGGGGCATCACAATAGTTACATCACAAATTGGATATCCGATATTAATGGATATCCGATTTGGTTTGGTATTACCAAACCAAATTCAAATTTTGGCCAACCCAAACAAAAAGTCAAAGCGGATTTTGGCGTGTTTGGAAAGGTTTAAAACACATTTTTTTTCCCATTGCCACTTTTTGGCCCCCCATGATCTTGCGCATACCCTGATATTTTTAGGAGGTGGAATTTACATGAGAGCTTGAACCTTTGCTAGATCCACCTCAATGCCCTTTTCTGACACTATGTATCCCAAAAGTTTTTTAGATGTTAGCCTGAAGATACACTTCTTAGAGTTCAATCTGACATTGAATTGTTCCAGTCTTTGAAATATTTTATGCAAGGTGTCTAGGTGTTTTGTTCTTGTGAATGACCTGGCTAGAAAATCATCCACACAATCTTCCATAAAAGTGTTCATCATGTCATTGAAGATTGTTGTCATGGCCATGGCCCTCTGATAAGTTGCCCTAGCTTTTTTCAAGCCAAAAGGCATGACATTCAAGAAGCATGTACCCCACAGACATGTGAATGTAGTTTTGTCTTGCTCTTCGAGAGATATATTCATTTGGTTATAACCAGAAAATCCATCCATGAGGGCTAACATAGCATGTCCCATTGTTAGATCAACAATAGTGTCGATGCTTGGAAAAGGAAAGTCATTCTTTGGACAAGCTTTGTTGAGATCTCTGAAGTCTGTACAAATTCTGATGCTTTTGTCTAGTTTAGATACTGGCACAATGTTATAAATCCATTTCACATAATCAATGGGTTGGATGAATCCTACATCTAGTAACTTCTTTAGCTCTATTTTTACCAAGATGGCCACATGCGGGTTCATCTTTCTTAATTCTATAAGACCAATAAAAATTAATTTGTCTCTCTTTGAAGAACTGGACAAAGTCTGGTTTTTCCTTTTCTGTGAGTGATTCTGCCATGTGTATTATTTTGGTCACTTCTTCAATGCTTATATTTATTGATTGAGTTGGTTCAATAAAGATTGGTGACCTCTCTTGGCAATGTTCACGAAGAGTGTCAAGTCTCCCATCCTCAAGTGCCTCAAAGAGGATGTGTCCTTTGTTTTTACTTTTTTGTGATCAAATACTGCCATTACATGGTTTTCACCATTAGATTGATTTTCAATTTTGTTCTTTTTTTGACTAAGAGACTTGGCAGTCCCCTGATTGTAGATATTGTTATGTGGTTCGCTGGTGGAGCAAGTTTCTGGGTTAAAAGAGCAGAGGTATTGAACAATGGCCTCATCATTTTGGAATATGGGTATATCATGTTCAGGTTCTTCCCACACTATGAGGTAAGGATATATGAGTAGTAGAGAGTCATTTGGCGGGACAAGATCAGCTATTGTGAGGGTCATGATAGAGATATTGTCAAAGTCATCTACAACAGGGGTAAGGGCTATAACAGTCTCAAGGTTTTCGATGCTACTCTCCTTGACATTGCCTCTTTTGTATCCAAGTTGTTCATTCTCACTAGCCTCATAGATATGTTGCAGTCCAAATTCAAAGGATACAAAGCTCGAGCCATGTACCTCATAAGGAATGGGTGTGTATGCATGGATTGTATCCACCTCAATATCCTCAGTAATATTAGAACAAGAATCCCACTCATACTCATTGCAATCTATTTCAGAGTCGCTATCCCAAGTGACTCGACTAAATATGATAGGTATGTTGTATGGTTAGAGAAGATCACTAATAATTGACACTAGTTTGGTAACCTTTTCTGATATGGGATCAGTTCTTTCTTGTACTCTTTGAATTTATTCATACACTATTTCCTTTCTTTGAGTAGCAATTTTCTCAGGTCGTGGCTCGGACTTGATTTGATCAGGTTCTTGTACATGAAGTATTTTTTTATAAGAGTTCTTCTTGTCGCTTCTCTTTTTATTCATGCTCTTGGTATGTTCTTTTCTTTTTAGCTACTTGATGTAGTGCTTCTTGCCATGAGTCTTCATTATGTTTTATCTTTTCTTTCCATTGAGGTCTTTTATAGTGATCTCGCTTTTTCACAAGTGGAACATGCTAGCCATATTCAAGTCTTGTTTTGTCTTTTGCAAATTGTGAACAAGGTTGTATGGGTTCTATGATGCATTCTTGATGCTTTCCAATAGGACCTTTCCTTTATACCCCATGCATTGCATGATTATCAGCCCATTTCCATACTGTTCTATTGGAATGACCACTTCTAGGGTAGCAACTCTGATTTCTTCCTCGTCTTTGAATAACCAACTAAGGATGTCTTTGTCTTTTGACTCTTTTGCTAGTGTGCATATTTGTATAGATTTACCATCAAACTATTTGATGGGTTGTGCTTCATGGCGTCTTGATGTGGAAGGTTTTCTGTGAGACCTTGGTGAAGTTGGTAACTTAGATAGACACAAGAGTTCAAAAGAGTACTCCCCCATGCCTTGGGACTTTATTTTCATCTTTTTCTCAGAGTTTATAGACAATGATTTGAGTTTTTCTTGATCTCAGGATGATGAGGAAGCTTGGGCCTCCTTGTTGTGTGGAACCAGGCTATCTTGAGTTTCCCTCATAGCATTGCATTACTAAAAAGAGTTAGTATCTATAAATATTAAAATTTCTTATCCATCGTAGGGGAACTGGAGACATTGATTCTATGTGGAAGGTACCGCTTGCATTTCATGGATCCATGGACAACCCAATAGTATGTTTTATGTCAATTCTATGTCCAAGACTTGGTATAATGTGTCTCTTTTCACAAGCCCTACCTAAATGGGTAGTACCATTGTTCCTTTAGATAACCTTTCTTCATAATCATAGGATTTGATGGTGATCTTCTTTTTGGGATCAATAGCTTGTTCGGAGAAGCCCAATGCACAGATAAGATTTAGGGTACATATATTGAGACCAGCTCCTCCATCTGAGTACTCTTTTGACCCACTATTTCTATACTTCAACTTCGATATGGAGTGGGGTGTTATGTGGATGACTCAAAGAGACATCATCGCATTCAGAAAAGGATATGTTATGCGGCACCATCATATGGGCCACCATGTCTTGGAATAGATTGACATTCAGGTTGTTTGGAACTATTGTTTGGACAAGAGTTTTCTATAAGATATCCTTATGCTTTAGTGAGAGTTTAAGAATTTCAAGTATTCATATCTAAGCGGGTGTCTATCATAGTTGGTCGAACAAGTTATATTGAGCCTTGAGGATAGTTGTTGTTGTTGATGTGTTCCCCTTCAAGACATATTTCTGAGCCCTTGTTGTCACATTTATCGACGCATGTTCTTGTTTATCTTTGATCTTTATGATATTTATTTGATTTTCATATGCCGATATGTGATTTATGGTGTTTTTGTATATTTGATTGATGTGAGCTCCTTTGTTGTTGTTTGACATTGATGCTCCTCCCTTGCCATAGTTAGGAAGAGGATTTTTGAAGGCTTTATGATCATCATTGGTTTTATGACCATCTATCATTATGTCACCATTATCAATTAGATCTTGAACCAATTTCTTTAATCTTAGGCAGTCATTTGTATGATGCTCCTTGTTTCAATGATAATTAGAGTAGCGTTTATCATTCCACCATGGTGGTTTGATTTAGCGGTCAAAATCTCTTGCATTTGGTAATGTAATGACCTTATTTGCCAATACCTCTCGAAACACGGATTCAAGGGTTTATCCTAAAGGTGCAAACTTTCGTTGATATGGTATTGGTTTCAGATTAGCATTATTGTTATTCCCTTGGTTGATATTGCCTTGATTGTTTGTTCCTAGATTGTTGGTCCTTTGATTTTTGTTGTTTTGAGGATTTATTGGTGGAGTAATGCCAGATAGGTTTAACATTGGTAGTTTTTTTTAATGTTGTCTACCACACCATCATTGACAATGTTTTTATTCCTTGTCCAAAACTTGGACTTGTTTGAGTTGTTATTATTTTGGTTGTTGTAGGTGTTATTATTTGACGAACTAACACCTTCCTTAAAAAAATTCAAGGTCCCTTTGTTGATGCAAGCTTCCTCTACTTTGATGCCATTTTTTATCAGCTTTGCAAAACTAGGAAGACATTGTAGTTTGAGTCGATAACACATTTCACAATTCAAATTGTCTATGAATATCTATATCATTTCTTTTTCAGGTACATCACGTGGGTATCTTGAGACCACATGTCTCCATTGTTGCAAGAAGACCATGAATATTTCGTTGTTCTTTTGCTTTGTGTTGCAAATGTCAAGCATGGTGATTTCATGTTGGATGTTGTAGGAGCATTGTGTAATCAATTTTTTCACCAACTCATCGAATGATCTGATGGGAGGTGTGAGTTTTGATAGCCACTCCATTGTTTTCCCTCCCAAACTTCTTTGGAATAGCCTCATCATGTACATATCATTGTGAGAAAACTCCAGACTCATAGTATAGAATTCCCTAACATGATCATGGGGATCACTTTTACCATTGTATTTATCATACTTTGGTATATTCGAATTTGGTGGGAACGGTATCATGTTTAGCCTCCTGTCAAAAGGGTAATGAAAAATATCCTCTAAATAATACCTCATTGTGTATCCTTGTTGCATATCTTGCATTTGTCGCTCGAGTGCTTGGAGTTGTTGTGTAATAAGAGCTAGGGGTATATTTCCTTCTCTAGACCTTAGATGAGGAACACACCCTTGTTCACTAAGGTTGTTATGACATGGGTTTTGTCTTGGTTGTGTGTGTTATCTTGACCATGTGTGTCTTCCTCTCTCAAATGTTCTTGATTGGGGGTATTTTAAGTATAGGTCCTTGCCTTGGTTCATGAGATTCTCTCATCAGTATTCCTTAAATTTTCTATGTTAAAATCTACAAGAATCCTGACCCCTTTACTAGTTAGCATGAGGAAATACTTTTGCTTATTTGATTCTATAAGTTTTTCCATGAGTGTTTGGAAAGAGGAACTCTTGTGACATTGTTGGAGAAGCTCTTCGGTGATCTCTATTTCCCCCACATTTGCATATTCCTCAAAAGGATTGGACTCCATTTGTAGTGTACTTGATTATGGTTGTGGATCCTTTCCTTTATGTTTCTGAGATCGAGTTGTAGTGGGCATCGATAGATTTCTATAGTAGAAAATTTCTCTTCCTCTATTGGGGTTCTTTGTGGAGTTGGTGGATCATGTTGAGCTTCGTTGCAGGTAATGAAAAACTTTAGAAATAAGTCAAGATTGATCCTTTCTCCACTGTTAAAGTGTTGATTGAATGCTTCTTTTTGAATGTAAGCCTTACTTCTCAAAGTTTCCCTATCAAATTTGTTGGTTTTTCCTTGGAGATACAACCACATATGATGGAATAATTCACGATGTGATTTAAAAATTTGATGGTTGATATAGAGAAATTTACTCCTCTTGATAACTGCCTTAGAACTAGGTTGTCTCTTCTTCAACTTAGTCTTTTGATGAAGAATTCTTCTTCTCAAAATATGGGGAGTGGCCTGTAGGTCCCGGAGACAACTGAGAGGGGGGGGTGAATCAGTTGTCAAATAAATTTAAACCAGAATCTTATTAACCAACTTAATGCTTAATACCGGTAAGACAATTAAGTATGTCGGTAAATAGTGTTAACAGAAAATTTCTATACCGGTAAGAATTAATACATGAAACACAAGCACAAAGTCATCCACAACACATGACACCAATATTTGTATGTGGAAACCCTGTAAGGGGAAAAACCATGGTGGGAAACCTTAGCCACAATCAAATGATACTACTACAGATAGTAAGTGTACAAAGAGGGGTCTGCACATTCAGAAAGGCCAATAGCCTAGAGCTCACTGCTTAATCACAAATGGGAGTCACACTAACTACAGTTGGATGGTTAAATCCAATAAGAATGTACTGCAAAAAATAGCATCTTCATATGCTAGATTTAGTACCGGTGTAGTGCTGATATGCTTCTTCAAAAACCTAACTTCACCTTTGAATGATGTCTTCATGTATACCTCTACTTGATCTCGCATATACCTTCACACAATTCTTTTTTGCATTCCACATTTGGTCTTACAAATAAGATCTTATATTTATACCATACCCTAAGACCAATTTTAGTAGGTCGGCTCTACAAGATATTATAATAAAAACATTTTACAATATAATACAATATCCGATGCAATAATTGATTGAAAATGTTGGCTTGATGCATTTACAACAACAATAAATAATCTCCATAGCGTGCCATGCTGATCTGGAAAAGATAAGCCTGCCGGTGTAACCCTAGATAGCCTGGACCTATTTGTCGGTAAAAGCAAATATGCAAATAAGAATATACCAATGATTATTACTTCAAAATAAAGTGTCCACATGATGTCTTCGACATTACCAAGTGTCTTCCATGTCATTGCAGGTAGCAGTGAACATTATATCTTGCCGGTTAAGCATATACTGGTAACTGTTGCATAGTTTATTGTTTGTCGGTGAATGTTGTTGGATCTCCAAGGTAGGTGAATTTAGCAGGTGTTGACATCAATGACAAAACCATACCAAAATACCAACAATCTCCCCCTTTGGCATTGATGGCAACACAAGATGGAAAAACCATCAAAGTGCCAAAACAGAAATGCCAAGTACAAAAATCAACAATCTCCATTTCTCCCCTTGAGAGTAACATGTGTTTATTCAAAGATTTATTTTCATTACCAATCTCTCATACCAATCTCTCCTCAAAAAGATAATTCATTTTTCCATATATCTTTCCCTAATGTTTTTCCATATACCTCTCCCCCTTTGACATCAAATGCCAAAGTCACAAAAAGTCAAGTTCATACAAAATACAAGCCAATTCAATATACCAACTACTCCCCCTAAGAAGTAGCTTCCTCATCAAATACCAAAATAAAAGATTTGTCCATTTAATTCTGTCGGTTGATGACAATCATCAACTATCTAAGTCTCTACCGGTGGAGGTAAGACTCTGAGCTGATCTCTGAGATACTCAAAAGTTTCCTTGGGCAAAGGTTTTGTGAAAATATCTGCAAGTTGTTCTTTAGTATTCACATAAACCAATTTTATCTCCTTTTCTTCAACTTTTTCCCTTAGAAAATTCAGTTTGATAGAAACATGTTTTGTTTTAGAATGTAATACTGGATTCTTAGATATATCAATTGCTGCAGTGTTATCACAATATATAGTAATAGGTTCCTTGCATTTTATCTTTATGTCTTTTAACATTTGCTTAAGCCAAAGTACCTCTGTACAGTTTGTTGCTGCTGCAACATATTCTGATTCTGCTGTTGATAAAGATGTACAACTCTGTTTCTTACTTAGCCAAGAAACTAATCTCTTTCCAAGAAAGAATGCTCCTCTAGTGGTGCTTTTTCTATCATCCACATCTCCTGCCCAATTTGCATCTATGTATGCATATAGATTAAAATTTTCATCTTTAGGATACCATAATCCAAGATTTTTTGTGCCTTGTAAGTACCACAAAATCCTTTTTACTGTTGAATCATGATTTTCCTTGGGATTACTCTGAAATCTAGAAACCATACATACTGCATTCATAATATCAGGTCTGCTTTGTGTCAAATACAGTAAACCTCCTATCATAGATTTGTATCTAGTTGGATTAACAGGTGTAGATTCATCCCTTTGAGATAATTTGTCATTTCTAGTCATAGGTGTGCTTACCGGTTTAGAGTTTTCCATCCCAAATTTCTTAAGTAGTTCTTTCAAGTACTTAGATTGACTCAAAAATATGCCTTTATCAGTCTGTAAAATCTGCAATCCTAAAAAGAATTTTATTTCTCCAATCATAGACATTTCAAATTCATGTTGCATTTCAAGAGAAAATTCTTTGCATAATCCATCTTCTCCTCCAAGGATTATATCATCAACAAATACTTCCATAATCAAGATGTCATCATTAGTTACTTTGTAATATAAATTGCTATCTGCATTTCCTTTAGTAAAACCAATCTTTAAAAGATACTTATCCAATCATGCATACCAAGCTCTTGGAGCTTGTTTTAATCCATACAGAGCTTTTCTTAATCTGGAAACCATATCATTGTCATTTGTCAAGGAAAATCCATCAGGTTGTTCAATATAGACTTCCTCTTCAAGATCTCCATTCAAAAATGCACATTTAATATCCATTTGATAAACTTTGTAATCCTTGTGAGCTGCAAAGGCCAAGAATAATCTAACTGCCTCAATTCTGGCTACCAGTGCAAAGGTTTCATTGTAATCAACTCCTTCTTTCTGAGAATATCCCTTATACACTATTCTTTCTTTATTTCTGACAACCTTACCATCTTCATTGAGTTTGTTTCTAAATACCCATTTGGTTTCAATTACATTTTTATTTTTAGGTCGGGGAACTAATGTCCAAGTATTATTTTTCTCAATTTGTCCTAATTCTTCTTCCATAGCTTTAATCCAAAATTTATCTTCACATGCCTCAATGATAGATAATGGTTCAATTTGAGAAATAAGACATACCTCTTCATTTTCCAATCTTCCTCTTGTCATGACTCCTTTAAATTTGCTTCCAATTATCTGATCTTTAGAATGATTCAATCTTACATATCGGGGTGTCTTAGTCTATTGTTGTTCGTCAATTACTGTGGAATCTTCTGATGATACTGGAGTAACTAGATCATCATTCTGTACCGGTGGATTTATTGTTGGTTCATTTGTCATAATTTCTGTTACCGGTTTAGAGTCTATATACCTTGAAGTTCTTCTGAATTGTTCATCAATCTTTACATTTGTACTCTCAACAATTTTTTTGTAATCTTTTATTAAAACATCTATATGCTTTACTCTTAGATGAATAACCAAGAAATATTCCTTCATCACTTCTAGGATCAAACTTGCCAATATACTCATCTCTTCTAATATAACATTTACTTCCAAAATTTTTGAAATAGTTAAGAGTAGGAGTATTACCAAACCATAGTTCATGAGGGGTCTTACCGGTTTCACCTTTGATGTGAACTTTGTTGAATTTATAGACAGCAGTTCTTACTGCCTCTCTCCAGTACACATGGGGTAGATTTTCTTCTGATTACATACTTCTTGTTGCATCCAAAATAGTTATGTTTTTCCTTTCAACAACTCCATTCTGTTGTGGTGTCCGAGGTGATGATAATTGTCTTTTGATTCCATTTACTTCACAGAATGTATTAAAATCTCTAGATGTGAATTCTCCTCCTTGATCTGATCTTAAACATTTAATTTTCTTACCGGTTTCATTTTCAACCATTGCTTTGAATAGTTTGAACTTCCCAAGTGCTTTTGATTTTTCTCTGAGAAAAGTAACCCAACACATTCTAGAATAATCATCAATAATTAGCATGAAATATCTATCACCTTGTAAGCTTTTAGTTCTAGTTGGACCACATAAATCAGTGTGAATTAAATCAAGAGCATTATTGGATTTTTCTGGAATACTTTTGAAACTAGCTCTAACTTGTTTTCCAAATTGACATTCCTTGCAAATTGTATTCTGAGGTTTCACAATTTCAGGTAGATCTCTAACTGCCTTAGAAGTACTGATTTTTACCATGCAATCAAAATTTACATGACATAGTCTTTTATGCCATAGCCAACTTTCATCTATATGTGCAATTAAGCATGCCTTTTCACTGTTATTCAAATGAAAGATATTACCTCTAGTCTTATTACCGGTTGCAATTTCCAAACCAGTTCTATTCATGATTTTGCATTTTCCATTTTTAAATTGTAACTGAAAACCTGTCTCAACTAATTGACCAACACTTAAAAGGTTATGTTTTAATCCTTCAACATAGTAGACATTGTCAGTGTTATGTTTACCATCAAGAGATATTGAACCCTTACCTTTGATTGAATAGGCTTTGTCATCTCCAAATCTTACTAAACCTCCATTGTATTCTTGAAAGTTCAAGAGTTTACGTTTGTCTCCAGTCATGTGATGTGAGCATCCTGAGTCAATAATCCATTCATCCTTTGATTCAAATTTAGCTACTAGGGCTTGTTCTACTGGTTGAGCAATAGGTACCAGTTGATCTTCTGTTATAGCAACAAAGACCCATCCATTGTCTGTTGGATCCTCATCAGAATCATTAGTCACACCTTCATCAGTAATGCAATAGGATTTATCTTTGTTTTTCTTAAATCTATATCTCTGATATTCAGGATTAGGTTTGTATGTCCTTCTAGCTTCTTCTCTCAGTCTAGCATGTCTATCAGGGCATCTTGAAGCCATATGACCAATCTTATTGCAATTGAAACATTTAAAGGGTGCTTTACCTTCATACTTACTTCCAATTGGACCTTTTGGCATTTTTCTTGCAAATAATGCTTCAAGTTCTTCAAGCTCTTCATTCTCCTTCCTGGTTTCTTCAAGTTATTTTGCGTAAAAGGCTCTCCAGTCTGATTTGTCAAAAGATGGAGCAAATGATGTTGATGCTTTGAAGACCAAATCAATTTTTATAGTAGTAATAGGACCAAATTCCTCAATTTCAAAAGCTGAAAGTTTTCCAATCAATGTATCCATAGTTACTAATGTATTAGGCATTGTTCTCAACTCATTTATAGCAGTAACCTTCATTTTATATGCCGGTGGCAAACCCCTTAAGATTTTTGAAACAATCTCATCTTCACTTAAGGTTCCTCCACAACATTTGATACCCAAAACAATTTCATTTACTCTTTCCATAAAAGAAGAAATCCTTTCATCTTCTTCCATTTTCAGATGTTCATACCTGACTCAAAAGCTTTCAAGTTTTGCAATTTTGACTATGGAATCCCCTTCATTTAGTGTTTCCAAATGATCCTAGATAGCTTTTGCTGTGGATCTATCTGATAATGCCATGATTTGTTGATCTGATAATGCGCTCAAAAGTGCTTCTCTTGCTTTGCAATCATTTTCTTCATCTTTAGCTAAAGTAATGGGAGCAGTCTGACCAACTACAATAGCAGTATAACCATTCTTAGTAACTTCCCAGATGTCTTTACCAATGCAATTCAGATGTGTCTCCATTCTGATTTTCCATATCCTATAGTTGGTTCCATCAAGTTTAGGACTATCCTTTCTGAAATAATTAGTAGACATTGGATCTTCTCAAGTTGTTAAACTTCTGCAAAAAGAGGTCTAGGCTCTGATACCAATTGTAGGTCCCGGAGACAACTGAGAGGGGGGGGGTGTGAATCAGTTGTCAAATAAATTCAAACTAGAATCTTATTAACCAACTTAATGCTTAATACCGGTAAGACAGTTAAGTATGCCGGTAAACAGTGTTAACAGAAAATTGCTATACCGGTAAGAATTAATACATGAAACATAGGCACAAAGTCATCCACAACACATGACACCAATATTTGTATGTGGAAACCCTGTAAGGGGAAAAACCACGATGGGAAACCTTACCCACAATCAGATGATACTACTGCAGATAGTAAGTGTACAAAGAGGGGTCTGCACATGCAAAAAGGCCAATAGCCTAAAGCTCACTGCTAAATCACAAATGGGAGTCACACTGACTACAGTTGGATGGTTAAATCCAATAAGAATGTACTGCACAAAATAGCATCTTCATATGCTAGATTCAGTACCAGTGTAGTGCTGATATGCTTCTTCAAAAACCTAACTTCACCTTCGAATGATGTCTTCGTGTATACCTCTGCTTGATCTCGCATATACCTTCACACAATTCTTTTTTGCATTCTAGATTTGGTCTTACAAATAAGATCTTACATTTATACCATACCCTAAGACCAATTTTAGTAGGTCTGCTCTACAAGATATTATAATAAAAACATTTTACAAATAATACAATATCCGATGCAATAACCGATTGAACATGTCAACTTGATGCATTTACAACAATAATAAATCATCTCCATAGCGTGCCATGCTGATCTGGAAAAGATAAGCTTGCCCGTGTAACCCTAGATAACCTGGACCTATTTGCCGGTAAAAGCAAATATGCAAATAAGAATATACCAATGATTATTACTTAAAAATAAAGTGTCCACATGATGTCTTCGACATTACCAAGTGTCTTCCATGTCATTGCAGGTACCTGTGAACATTATATCCTATTAGTTAACCATATACTGGTAACTGTTGCACAGTTTACTATTTGCCGGTGAATGTTGCTGGATCTCCAAGGTAGGTGAATTTAGCAGGTGTTGACATCAATGACAAAACCATACCAAAATACCAACATGGTCATACAAAATGATCAATGTTGGTGTTAATGGTTGATATGGATACTTTGTTTTGGATATTCAAGATTACTTGTCAAGTAAAGGTTTAGTTCGATTCGCCCTTATGACAAATTGTGTCAAATGATATGAGTCAAGTTTCATGATGTAGGAACTTAATTTGACAACTTGATAACCTAACTAGGTATTGTTTTGATGAAATTTGTTGGATGGTGGAACCCTTGATCACTCTTTTTGATACCCCTTAATCTTGTTGGATGAAATCTTACCTTAAGATAGTTGAATATTAGATACCCCTTTCCAAAGGTCCTTCGTTAGATTTGGAAATTCTTTTCTCTCTAAGCTTTTCTCTTTGCTCTTTGTTTTGAATTGATTGTTGTATTGGTTGATTTGCAAGATATTTCAATGTTGATGACAAGAAGAGGTTTATTTTCTTGTTCTTTTTACTTGCAATAATAAATTTGATTGTTCTTTTTAATCCATTGCAAGAAATTGAGATTTGTTGTTGTAATTTTTAAGCCCAAATCTAAAGTATTTGCCTTAGCTTGCAAGAAAGCAAAAGTGTGCTTTTTTTGTCTTTTTTACCTTACAATGAGGGGTAAGTTCACAATAATGGTTCCCACTTTCACCCACAAAGGAAAAAAGAGGTGGGAGGAAAAACAATTTAGAGGGGGTTCAAGCGAAGTGGGGATGTTCGAACGAACTACCCTTTGGGATTTGAGCAAACCCCCCACTTCACTCGAACCCCCTCTTTCGAGCGAAGCACCTTTAATGCTTGTTTATGTCATTTTTTAATTATATTGGGGGGGTTCGCTTGAACCCTCCTTCATTCAAACCCCCCTAAAATGGGGGGTTCTCTCGAACCCCCCCTTCATTCTAACCCCTTTTTTAAAACTTCTCTAAAGCTTTCTACATTTTTTTGCAGATTTTTGGCCTTCAAACCTCTAGTTGAAGCCTCAAATGGAATGATCTTGACAACCCAAAATGTAGTATGGTAGTCCTCGAAGAAATCTTTCCAATGACTATAATTTTATTACATATTGAGTTTATTATGAACATGTTTTTTTTAATTTTACCAAGCATAGGTTTTTCACCGAACAAGAATTTCTTTATTCAACGCACTGAGAAAAAAAGTAAACTAATTAAAAAAAAAATTGAAAAATATCTATGCCCTAGGTATTGAAGTCTTCTTTCTAACAAAAAATAATAAATTGAATTTTGATATATATAGAAAAAGTTATGCGTTCAAACGTACACCTATGTCTAAAATATAGTTAGTCAGACTAGAAAACTTATTAAAATGAAAAATATTCATCATATAAATATAAAACCAACTGCAAGCTCTAGATATTGATATTAAAACCTAAAATTCGAAAGAACTGAGTTTTTATCATTTATAAAAAAAAAATTATACATTTTGGGAGGCACATCACTCTTTAAAAATGTAGTTTGCTGTAAAAAACTACTTTTCAAGGGAGATGAAATTTTTTTTAAAAAATCCTTCAAAAAAATTGAAAAAAAAATATATAGAATCTAGAGACAAAATGATACAAATCAGTAATTTACATCATCTTCAAATTCTTAATAGTTTATAAGTTATAGCTATCGGAAGTTGAAGATTATTTTAAAATTGTTCATCTAAGTGTTGAAAGTGGCAAAAAAGTGGGAAAGATTATTATGAGTTCACCCTGTCAAGGTTCTTTTTAAGTCCAAAGGAAAGTTTAGTTCATTTTAAGCCCAAAATTGAGGTGTGAAGTTCTTTTTCTACCAATAGGAAGATGAGTTCCCCTTAACCAACTTGAAAACAATAGTTAGAAAAGAAGCTAGTAAATCATATCCTAAATCCTATCCTAACTCCTTCAAGTCTGTAAGACAACTGTTAGCAATCTGCAAAGAAAGAAGTTAGCAAAATCGAAAACCTCAGGTGAGCTTCTACAAGCCTAATTTTCAACATTGGATTACAATTTTTTGCCTCTGTATTATATGTGCAAAAACAGAGATCATATGCGCAACAAAAATAGTTGTACGCGCAACATAAACAGTTGAATGCACTACAAAAGCAATCATATGCACTACAGAAATAATCATACACACAAGACAAATAGTTATATGCGCAACAAAAAAAATTATATGCGCAAAGGAAAATAGTTATATGCACAATAATAACAGTTAGTTATGTAGTCACATAAATCTGTCCACTTAATTAAATGAATATTTAGTATTTATTTGATTATTTAACCATCAATCAATAATTAATTAAATTAATATTTAATTAATTCATCTTAACCCTCTTCTCCTATTAATTAAATAAATTATTCAATTTATTTGATTTAATTCTCTTAACCAAATTCAGACCATTAATTAAATAAGTAAATCATATTTGTTTAATTAAATCTTCTCTCACATTTAAATCCATTAATATTTAAATCCCCCGAAATCCCATCTCTCACATTTAAATAAATTAACATTTATTTAAATCACCTTTATCCTTCACCCACTTGCATTTTCCTACAAAGGCAACTTGCACAACTATTTTAAATAAATAAATTATTTATTTAAAATCCTATTTATCCTTACCCACTTGAAACCTTTAATGGCTTCCCTTAAAATCTTCAAACTTAATGGCTTTCTTCTAGAGTCTTCTCAAGCCTTTAATGGTTTCCCTTATAGTCTTCAAACTCAATGGCTTCCTTCTAGAGTCTTCTTAAGCCTTTAATGGTTTCCCTCAAAGTCTTCAAGCATTTAATGCTTTATCTTCCCTTTTATCATGTAAATAAATTAAGATTTATTTAAATAAAATCCAAAATTCACATTCACATTTAAATAAATTAATATTTATTTAAACATCTATCCAAATGCAAATTACACCATTTAATTGAAATAAATGATTTTATTTTAATTGAAAATCCCAAAATTCCTCCCACTTACATTTTCCTACAAAATCCACTTGCATGCCTAAATCCCTTCTAGATTCTTCTAACTCTTCTAATTAGCCTAATCCTATCCTAATCATTGTCACATTACTAAATAAAAGGAAACTTCACTTCTCAAAAACCTACAAAGTCTTGAATAACCATTATAGGCTTTATGTCTTCAAATGGTTAACCTCTAAAGTCTTCCAAACCATTAAAGGCTCTTACATAACCATTTATGGTTAACTCACCTTTTACCTTTGGTTAGAGACTTTCCTCTAACTAAACCATCATTTTGACTCATGGGTCTCTTCAAAGAATTTATTTCTTTGACTAAGGTAACCATTTAACCCTTGCACATTCATTTATTCCTTGGATAAAAGGAATATCCATTAACCTAACCCTAACCCAACCCCCTAGGGTAACCATCATGTCCCCTCAAGTATTTAATGCTCCTTATCTCTCCTCTCAATCCTCCTCATGGTGACACTTGTCAACATGGGATTGGGTTGAAAGTCTCACATGGATTGAATATCTTTCAATCCTAACCCTCATTAAGATTTCTCAATCTTAACCCTTCTCCTCAAGCAAAGAAGGAAGCATTAGAGTATTGTTGCTATACTGGTATTAGCATAGAGCTTTTTCATAGCATCACTATCTACACTTGCATAGAATTTGTTTATCATATTCAACCATCTTGAATCTCCATATGGCATCCATGGCTAGTGCTAAAAGATGAGAGCTACACTCATGTGGAACTTGGAGAGGAGAGAAACAAGGGAGGAGAAACTATGAGCATATTGGCTATCATTTGGAGGAGCATAGTTTATTTATTCTATATTTGTATGCTTTTTATTTCATGATCAATATCTCTCTTGATATGCCTGTTTAGAATAATCCTTGGTTGCTAACACTAACATTTGCTTCTTGTGTTCTTGTGTGTGTTGCCATCAAACCAAATTTTCTAATCCTTTTTGTAGAGCATTAAGTTATATACACAAAAAGAGATGTTTAATGTGTTAGAAGATCTGTCCTATGCATGAGAATATCTATCATATGCGCTGGAATATCTATTGTATGGGCGATTCTGTGTTAAAAACCGTAGGCATGAATCCTACAGAAAAAAATTAGAAATGTTGAAAAAAAGAGTTCAAGCACCACGATGGGCGCCAATTAATGTATGTCGTAAATGTGGGATCAACTTGCAATAGAGAAGAACACTTCAAACATACACATGAAACATTGTATTAGAGTTAGAAATCAAAACAAAACAAAGAAAGTTAATGAATCAAAACACTTTAAAATCTTTACATGCTCCTCTATCTCTAAAGATCTCTAAGATTCAAGGTGTCCGTCACTTGGAAGAGCACTTGATCCTCAAGAGGACAACCTAGAGAATGAGATTTAAATGATTCTAGGATCAAAATGGATGCAGCTATGATCCTTATGAATGATCTAGATATGAAACTAGATAATGATATGGTGAAATATATTGATATGAAGCTAAAACTAATATGAAAATGATACTAAAATATATTATTCTATCAAAGAGAGATAATGTGCTTAATGTTATGAGACTATAATGTAGATGCATAAAAACTTGATATCGAGAATGAAGAATGAGAGCTCTATTTATAGGGAAAATAGGGCAGAGGAGGGTTGAGATTGAATAATCTTAAAAAGGATCTTAAAAAGGACTAGGATTGAAAGTTACTCAATCCATGTTTACAATTTTCACCAATTAAATGGTGACAATTGTCAACAAGAGGTGGCTTTAGAAGAGATGCAAGAGGCATTAAATTCTTAAGAATACATGAAACCTTAGGAGGTAAGGTTGAGGTTGGGTTAGGGTATGTGCAAGATCATGGGGGGGCCAAAAAGTGGCAATGGAAAAAAAATGTTTTTTAAACCTTTCCAAACACGCCAAAATCCACTTTCACTTTTTGTTTGGGTCGGCCAAAATTTGAATTTGGTTTGTTAATACCAAACCAAATCGACTATCCATTAATATCGGATATCCGATTTGTGATGTCATACTTTTTAAAATTGGATATCCGATTTTATCCATTTTTCTCAACATAAAAGTATAGCTTGTTTTTTTTTTTTTTTTTTTTTTAAAAATCAAGTGCTATCTTTGATGGAGATATCTCCCTATATTATATATTAAAATATATTACAATCATAGTCCTACTTACAAAAAAAATCCCTACATACAAAAAGCTAAAGCATAAACTATTACAACAAGACACTGTGCAAGCTAGACTATAAAAGCCTCAAGATGGTAGCAACCTGAGACCCAATCAATACTGACCTCCGATAGCTAACCCTCCTCTAACTGCATCATCTGCCTAAAGGGGTCCATGTCATCATTCTTGACACCCACTCAAAACACTTCCTAGGCGTTATTGATGAACTCCTCCTTCTTGGCTTTGAGGGCCACTGCTGCAACCTGTTCCTCATCCTCCGAATCTGAGCATTCAACATCTGACAAAAAAACCGCTGGGTTAAAAAAGGGACCCAAAATGCTGGCCCATTCCTCTTCCACCTCTATGACCATGCCTCCCATGGCATCTACATCTACCTCCCTGACAAATCCAATGATTTTTTCAAAACATGCATCCTTGGATGGTAATACAAATATAAAAGTATAGTTTAGTAAAATGGGCATAACTTTTGC
This sequence comes from Cryptomeria japonica, assembly GCF_030272615.1. NCBI lineage: Eukaryota > Viridiplantae > Streptophyta > Pinopsida > Cupressales > Cupressaceae > Cryptomeria > Cryptomeria japonica. The sequence continues at coordinate 751,821,314 of NC_081407.1, read as the reverse complement.
ATTTCTTATCGAAATTTTGATTTTTTACAGGAGTTAGAAAGTTAATTCAAAGACCTATCAAATGGATAAGTTATTTTTATTAAATTATAGACAAAAACTTAATTATAATCATTTGAAGTTAATCCTTCAATTTTAAACCTTTAAATACTCACAAATTTTGCATACAAAGTCTCATTTTTTTCCTATCACCTCCTTTATCTATCACTTGTCTATCTATACTTATATAAATATATTTTATCTATCTCTTTCTTATATACTTATGTCACTTATTTTCTCATCCCATCTAGATAAATAAATTCCCAAATTACACCCATCTTTGCATATATCTCCATCTTTCTATTCCTATCTCTCTCTCTCCCACTCCATCATTGTCACTCCTTATTTCTATATTTCTCTCTAATAATCTCTCTTCTCTCTATTTATCTCCCTCCTCTACCTTATCCTACCTATAATTATATATTACTTGTCTCTATTACCTCCTTTCTCTTCCTATCTTGTCCCCTCTATTATATCCCTATATATCTATCTTCATGTATATTTATATCTCGATATCTCTAAATCTCACTTATTCACTCCATCTCTCCCTCCATTTGTCTTCCTCTCTCTATCAATTTATATCCATATCTATCTCTATCTCCATCTTCACATCTCCATATCTTTCCTCATCAATCTCTCTGTCAATATGTTCCTCTATCTTTATATATCTTCATCTATACATGATTAATCTACTTCTCTATCTCTTCCTCTATCGCCCTCTTGAAGTATCTTTCCCTTTCTCTACCTTTGTCTCTTTATTTACTCCATCTTTATATATCTTTGGCTCTCTCCCCACATCCTTCTCTATAGTTCCTTTATATATCTCTATATCTCCCTCTTTCTCTCTCTCCCTCTCTATCTATCCCTATCTATAATCTCTCTCTCTTTCTCACTCTCTTGCACTATCTATATCTCTCCATCTATCGATATTTCTCTTCCTTTATATTTGTCTATCTCTTCCTTTTTTTATCTCACTCTCTTTACCCCTCTGTATCCATTTTTCTGCATCTCTTTATATATTAATCTTTGTCTTTACCTCTCTCTTTCTCTATATCTATTAATCTCCCTCTCCCTTTATCTTCACTTTTTATATCTATCTTCCTCTCTCCTTTTCAATATCTAGATATGTCTACCTCTTTCTATCCATCCTTGTACTTTAGTTTTTCTCCCTCTCACTTCATACTCCTTAATATCTATATCTCTATTTATGTCCTTGACCTTTAGTTCTTCTCCCTCTCTTTAGCTCTTCATCTCTCTTCACCCTTATATCTCTCCTTATTTGAAACTTAGTACATATGGTGTCCTAAGGGGTCATAGAACACCATATGACCCCTTAGGACACAATATGACCCCTAAGAACACCATATGGTCTCCTAAGGGGTCATCTGGTCTCCTAAGGGGTTATAAAATACCATATGACCCCTTCAGACACAATAAGACCCCTAATGACACCATATGGTGTCCTGAGGGGTCATAAGACACCAAATGACCCCTTAGGATACCATACGACCCCTAATGACACAATGTGGCATCCTAAAGGGTCATATGGTGCCCTATGGGGTAATAGGACACCATATGACCCCTTAGGACACCATACGACCCATAGCACCATATAGTGTCCCAAGGGGTTATATGGTGTCCTCAGGGGTAGTAGAACACCATATGACTTAGTAGGACACAATACGACCCCTAACGACACCTAAGGGGTCCTATAGTGTCCTAAGGGGTCATAGGATACTATATGACCCCTTAGAACACCAAACGACCCCTTACGACACAATATGGTGTCCTAAGGGGTCATATAGTATCCTAAGGGGTCATATAACACCATATGACCCCTTAGAACACAAGAAGACCCATAACGACATGATATACACAATATGACCCCTAACGATACCTAAGGGGTCATATGGTGTCCTCAGGGGCTACATGATGTCCTAGGAACATTTAGGACACAATATGACCCCATAGCACACCATACAACCCCTAACAACACCATATGGTGTCCTAAGGGGTCGTAGGACACCATATGACCTATTAGGACACAATATGATCCCTAATTACACCTAAGGGGTCATATTGTGTCCTAAAGGGTCATAGGACACCATATGACCCCTAACGATAGAAAATGACACCTAACGATACCTAAGGGGTCATATGGTGTTATAAGGGGTCATAGGACACCATATGACCCCTTAGCACACTACGCAACCCCTAATGACACCATAGGGTGTCCTAAGGGGTCGTATGGTTTCCTAAGAGGTCATAGAACACCATATGATCCCTTACGACATCATACGATGCATAATGACACCATATGGTGTCATAAGGGGTCATATGGTGTCCTAAGGGGTCATAGGACACCATATGACCCCTTAGGAGACCATACAACCCATAACAACATAATATGGTGTCCTAGAGGGTCATAGAATACCATATGACCCCTTAGAACATCATACGACCCATAACGATACCATGTGGTGTCCTAAGGGGTCGTACGACATAATATGATGCCTAAAGATGTCATATAGTCTCCTAAGGGGTGATGGGACACCATATGACCCCTAAGGGAACTATACAATGCCTTATGACACCATACGACCCTTTAAGAAACCATATGGTATTCTAAGGGTCGTATGGTATCCTAAGGGATCATATAAAACCATATGAGCCCTTAGAACACAAGAAGACCCATAACAACACGATATGGTGTCCTAAGGGGTCATATGGTGTCTTATGACACCATATGACCCCTTAGAACACAATAAGGCCCCTAACAATACCTAACCTGGGTCATATGGTGTCCTAAGGGGTTATATGATGTCCTAGGAATCTTTAGGACACAATATGACCCCTTAGCACACCATACAACCCCTAATGACACCATATGGTTTCCTAAGGGGTCATAGGACACCATATTACCCATTAGGAAACAATATGACCCCTAACAACACCTAAGGGGCTATATTGTGTCCTAAGGGATCAGAGGACACCATATGACCCGTAACGACATTGTATGGTGTCCTAAGGGGACATATTGTGTCCTAAGGGGTCATAGGACACCATATGACCCCCAATGACACAAAATGATGCCTAACAATACCTAAGGGGTCATATGGTGTTCTAAGGGGTCATAGGACACCATATGACTGCTTAGCGCACCATAAGACCCCTAATGACACCATATGGCATCCTAAGGGGTCATATGATGTTGTAAGGGGTCATAAAACACCATATGACCCTTTAGGACACCATGTGATTCATAATGACACCATATGGTGTCTTAAGGGGTCATAGGACAACATATGACCCCTTAGGAGACCATATGATCCATAACAACATAATATGGTGTCCTAAGGGGTCATAGAACACCATATGACTTGTTAGAACACCATACAACCCATAACGATACAATGTCGTATCCTAAGGGGTCATAAGACACCATATGAGCCCTTAGGAGATAATACGACCTATAACGATGTCATATAGTTTCTTAAGGGGTCATAGGACACCATATGACCCCTTAGGACACAATACAACCCCTTAGGACACAAAATAAACCATAACGATGCATAAGGGGTCATATAGTTTCCTAGGGGGTCATAGGACACCATATGACTCCTTAGCACACCATATGACCCCTGATGACACCATATGGTGTCCTAAGCTATCATATGATGTCCTAAGGAGTCATAGGATACCATATGACCCCTTAGGACACCATATGACACATAACAACACCAAATGGTGTCGTAAGGGGTCATAGGATACCATATGACCCCTTAGTAGATCATATGACCCATAACAACACCATATGGTGTCCTAAGGGGTCATAGAACACCATATGACCCCTTAGGACACCATATGACCCATAACAATACCATATGGTTTCCTAAGGGATCATAAGACACCATATGACCCCTAACGACTTCATATAGTGTCCTAAGGGGTCATAAGACACCATATGACCCCTTATGACACAATATGAGCCCTAACAATGTCATATAGTGTCCTAACGGGTCATATGGTGTCCTAAGGGGTTAGAGAACACCATATGACCCCTTAGGAAACCATAAGACCCATAATGACACCATATGATGTCCTAAGGGGTCATATGGTGTCCTAAAGGGTCACGGGACACCATATGACCTCTTAGGACATAGTATGGCCCCTAACAAGACCTAATGGATTATATAGTGTCTAAGGGGTCATACGATGTCATGTGACCCCTTAGGACACAATATGACCCCTTAGCACACGATACAACCCCCAACAACACCATATGGTGTCCTAAGCAGTCATAGGACACCATATGTCCCATTAGGAGACAATATGACCCCGAACAATACCTAAGGGGTCATATGGTGTACTAAGGGGCCATAAAATACCATATGACCCCTTAACATGCCATATGACCCCTAACAACACCATATGGTGTCCTAAAGACTCTTAGAACACCATATGACCCCTCAGGACACCAGAAGACCCATAACAACATCATATGGTGTCCTAAGGTGTCATATGGTGTCCTAAAGGTTCATGAGACACCATATGATCCTTTAGGACAAAATATGACCCCTAACAACACCTAAGGGGTCATATGGTGTCCTAATAAGTCATATGATGTCCTATGGCCCTTTAAGATATAATATGACTTCTTAGAACACAATATAGCCCCTAACGATGCCATATGGTATCCTAAGGGGTTATAAGATGCCATATGGTATCCTAAGGTGTTATAAGATACCATATGATTCATTAGGATACAATATGACCCCTAACAACACCTAAGGGGTCATAGGACACCATATGAACCCTTAGGACACAATATAACCCCTAACAACACCTAATGGGTCGTATGGTGGCCTAAGTGGTCATATGACATCCTATCACCCCTTAAGACACAATATGACCCCTTAACACTCCATACAACCCCTAACAACACCATATGGTTTCCTAAGGGGTCATAAGACACCATATGACACATTAGGACACAATATGACCCCAAACGACACCTAAGGGATCAGATGTCATCCTAAGGGGTCACATGGTGTCCTAAGGGGTGATATGGTGTCCTAAGGGGTCATAGGACACCATATGGCCCCTTAGTACACCATATGGTGTCCTAAGGGGTCATAAGACACCATATGACCCCTTAGGACACAATATGACCCCTAACAACACCTTAGGGGTCATATGGTATCCTCAGTGGTCATATGATATCTTATGACCCCTTAGCACACCATACAAACCCTAACGACACAATATGGTGTCCTAAGGGGTCATATGTTACCATATGACCCCTTAGGACACCATACGACCCTTAAAAAGAGCATATATTGTCTTAAAGAGTCATATGGTGTCCTAAGAGGTCATAGGACACCATATGACCCTTCAAGACACAATATTACCCCTTAGCACACCATATCACCCCTAACAACATCATATGGTGTCTTAAGGGTTCATAGGACACCATATGACTCATTCAAACACAATATGACCCCTAATGACACCTAAGGGGTCATGTGGTAAAGTTAGGGGTGAGGATAGGTATGATAGAGAGATGGAATCTGGGGAAGAGATAATTAGAGAGAGTTGGGGGTAATTAGGGGTTGGGAGGAGAGGGGGCATGGGAAAGTATCAACAAAGGGAGAGAGGGAGAGATGAGGAGAGAGGTTCAAAGAGAGAGGTCTATAGAGAAGGTAATTAGGGGAAGGGGAGGGGGGAAGAGAGAGGGAGGGAGTATCAACAAAGGAAGAGGGGGGAGAGATGGGGAGAGAGCCCCCTGATTACCCTCTCTCTAGTCCATCTCTTTGTTAATACTTCCCTCTTCCCCTTTGCTCCCCCTAATTATCCTCTCTCTATCACTCTCTTCACCTCCCTCCACATCTCTCCCTCTCTCCTTTTGTTCATACTTAGTCTTTTCCCTCTCTTCTTATTCGATAATTACACCCAACTCTCTCTCACATTATTTCCTTCCCTCAATTACCCTTGATTACCTCTCTCCTCCTATGGGTTTATAAATACTTCCCTCTCCCCCTCTCCTCACCCCCTAATTACTCTCTATGTCTCTCTTCACCGCTCTCCCCATCTCTCTTCTCTCTTTGTTGATACTTTCCCCTCTCCCCCTCTCCTCCTACCCCCTAATAATCTCAAACTCTCCCTCTCATTCTCTCTTCACCCCAATCACCCCCTCCCTCTCTCTCTTCTCCTTCCACCTAATTGCCTCTAGTTCTCTCTCTCTCACACTCTCTCTTCCTACCAATTAATCTCTCCTTCTCACCTCTCTCCCCCTCTCCTTTTTTTGATACTTCCCTACACCTCTCCTTGTCCCCTTTGAATTTTGTTGCTAGAGAGGAGAAGGAAATGTAGAGAGACTAGTCTAGATCTTAGGGAAGAGAGAGTGACATAGAGGAGGAAATTATGAAGAGGTAGAAATATAAGAACCTTGTAGAGATTGAGAGAATGAATGAGGTATTCAATGGCGATTAGAGATATAGGTCTAGAGAGAGATTTATAAATATGGACCAAAGAGAGGGAGAAAGAAACAAATAGGTGGAGTGATAGGTTTAGGAGAGAGAGGTGGAGAAAGGAACAAACATAGATAACATGGTTTATCAAAATTTATTGAACACAATAAAATTAAAAAAATTTCTATTATTAATTACTTATTTAGTTTATTTTGAGATGATTTTTACAAAAATTCTTGCAATAGGGAAATCATATGAAAAAGTCATGAGTTTTCTATGTTTTAAAAATGAAGGATGAATTTAAATGAATTATAATTATTTTTTAAAACAAATAATTGAAAATATACCTATTCCATATCATAGAGCTCTTAATTACCTTTCCAATGCCTATAAAAAATCAAAATTTTGATATAAAATGCAAAAGTTATGCCCAATTTACTAAATTATATTTTTTTATTTTTTCAAAAACGGATATCTAATAAAATCGGATATTTGATAAAATCAAATATCCGATTTTAACAAATATCCGATTTTAAAACATAAATTTTTCCCTACATCTTTTCATTCGAGTTTGCTTTGGGATTTGGCTTGAAAGTGACAAGCCTGGAAAGTCAACTGAAAAAAACGTGTTTTTCAGTATTCCTTGATTTTCCAGACTTTACACTGGTGGTTGACGACTTTTTTTTATAGCCAAAATTGATAAAACGAAAAGGGTTTTTTAAGGATTTTCTCATCTTTCCAACAATATAAGGCTTGTCTTATTCTGAATTTAATAGATAATTATTATTTATTTTTAATTGAATTCTGACAAAAGTCTTGATTGCTAGACTGATTGAAAAACAATCATAACTTTCAAACTGTATAACATTTTTTAAATCCAAAACATGTGTCACATCCTATGCTTCATCTAATATAGGGAAAAATTTTAAAAAATTGAATTCCATAAGGTTTTGACCAAGTTAAGGTGGTCAAACGTAGGAGTTTCTGAATTTCTAAATAGTTGTAGTAAAAAATTCATAAATAATTATTTACTTTATAAAAAAATGTGTCACATCTAGACATGAGTCTAATTATTATATTATAAATATTATAAAAAATAATTATGATTTGATTGTGATTAGGGTGGTTAGACATACACCTACTTCTTATCTTTTTCCTGAAATTTTAGTACCACTGCATTGAAATTTGAAATTTTCATCAAACAGGATTATTTTTTTTCAAAAACAGCTAGTAGCATAGAAACTACATTCAATTTTCTATGGATTCTCTTCTTACATATTTTAAAAATAATGTTCATAACTTATTTAATTTTTCATGTCAAGTTGCATAACTCTGATTTTTTTAAATTTCATTGCCACTTAAGGGCCTATTTTGGCACACCATGATCTTGCACATGCCCATTAGGGTCATCCATTGCATAAAGCTTTTACCCAAGGGGTAAAATCTTGTGCAAGGTTTAATAGGATAACCAAGGTTAATGTCATAGGTGCTTGATAAGACCGTTGGGTTAGAAGAGGGTTAACTTAGAGAGAAAGTCTCTAAACATGAGGGGACGGTTGAGTTAACCATTAATGGTTTGGAAGACTTTGGGGACAAATTTGTAAGTCCTTCCAAATTTGGGGGAACTCAACAAGTTAGCTTGTTGAAGAAATATAGCCTTAAATGCATTTAGAAGACTTTCCTCCAAACTTGAGAAGTGGCTTCCTCAAATTTAGGGAAAGGACATGATTAGAAGTTGATTAGGCCAATTAAGGTGGTTTAGAATAATCTAGAAGGATCTAGAAGAGGTTTAGGAGGCTAGTGGGAGATGTAAAAAATGCAAGTGGGCGAGGAAAAGTAGGTAATTTCGGTAAATAAAAGATTTAATTTAGCCAAATAGGGGATGCAACATGCATTTGTAGGATTTTGCAAGTGGGGGGATTTTTAAATAAATTTAGATTTATTTAAATGCAAAAGGGGTTTTAATTAAATGTATATTTAGTTAAAATGGCTAGAGGGGGAATTTTAATTAAATGCAAATTTAATTAAATGGCTAGGATAGAAGAAGGGAAATATTAATCAAATATTTTAATTAATAGGCTAATTCAGAAGAATAGGGATAATAATTAAATCTTAGTTTAATTAATTTGAAGAGATAGGGATAATTAAATGAATTAAATTCACTTAATTTGTTGTACAACTTTTAGGTGTCTATAGTTAGATTATGAGTTCTTTGTGGAAAAGGAAAGAGTTAGTTTCATGCATTTCCATTATATTTGAGATTGTTACATTGGCCTTTTTATGAATAGTGAGATGGAGTATTTGTATTATGCAATTAAGACTATGAGGTTGAATTGAAGTACTTGTATGGAATGCACCTACATAAGGAAATAGTAGTCTAAGGATGCCCTTCTCTTTTCATTATTCTTCTATATCAATGTAAGGAAGTTAATTAGTGAAGTATGGATAGAAATGGAACTATTGAGTGATTATATATGTTTGTGATTCTGTATTTAAGTAAAGATTATTTGAATAAGGATGTGAGGTTTCTAGCTAAATTTGTAATGTTAGAAGATCTCATGGAAGGTTGAGCTACATATCTTAGAAAATAATGTGAATATGTGTATAGAACGATAAAGGTGACATGCCTAGGAATTTCAAATTATTCATGCATAATTCTTGTGTGTATACATTGGTTTATTGGCAGTGTTCTTCCTCCCTCTCCTCTTCATTTGGGTAAAAGTATCATAGCGCTTAGGAGTCTATTGATAATGAGTAGGAGATTTAAATATTCATTCTTGAAATGTGGAATTGCATATAAATATTAATAGAAATTTTTTTGAAAAAATAAAATTGTTTGAATATTGAAACTTGTGCATTGTATCCATAATTTATTTTAAGGAAGAAACAATTAGATATAACTCTCTATTGCATAAATCATGTAGGAAGATCTTCTAAACTAACAGGTGAAAAGATAATATTATATTATGTGTGTTGAATGAAGTAAAAACTTGTTGTATTCCATGTATAAAAAATTTGAAATCATACCATTGTGTCTTTAGTTAGTTTGGCAAGATAAAAGTCCTAGTCTTGAGTAGGAGTCGCATGTTTTTTGAAATGCCATACTTGATTAAATGGATGGATTAAGACAAGATGATATCTCCTTATCTTGTTCAAAAAAAAAATTTTGTGTTCCATACATTTCACGTGGATGAATTGATGGTGTAATGTATGGACTTGTTATGTGTTTGTAGATAACTGTGCTTCTTGATAGCTAGGAATGCTTATTTTGTGAATGATTATAATTAAGTGATGGTAGGAGATAAGATTGAATAAGTTAATATATGTATGTAGTTGAATTTGTGTGTAACATTAAATGAAAAATAAGTGGTGACAAGTAAGGCTAGGATATCAAGTTTTATGCGTAATATACATGATTGATTGGCTAATGGCATGTAGGGAAATGACCATAGGAGGTTGAAGTAGAAATACAATATTAAATTTTGCTTTAAATAATGAGATTTATTTGTTATGAGCAATCAATTTAAGAAAAATATGATTGACCAAATGTTTAACGATATGATGTGGAACATTCTAATCACTTGCTTACTATTTAATGAGTATTGAAATGGTGTACACATATATCATCAGGTGATTGATTGCAACGTATTAAATCATAAAAGAATATGGACATATAAACAAAAAATATGATTTTAAATGTTGGTGCGCACTCTCTAACACATTCATGGCATTGTACCCTTGGGTGTGATTGATATTGGTCACATCGTGATGTAGACTTGGATAAATTGGTCATATTGCCTTGATTAATTTTACAATTTTGTGAAGTATCATTGGAGTTAATTTGATATTAAATTTATTGCTTAGGACTGGCCACTAATTTCTTCTTTCATTTGTTTTGTTCTTGTGGTGGCACTTGTGATAGTTTAATTCTTGATTGATTTTGCCAACAAATTTTATTTCTTTTCATACTTTAATATTTGGATTTGAGGATCTTTCCTTTTGACTCCATCTTCATTGTTCATAGTGGTCATTTCATATGTTGAGTATTTTGGGCCATAATTTTGTGTTAGTGTTGTCTCTATCATATTCATTTGGAACCTCTAATAGTATGCACAAGGGAGGACTTCATAGAGAAGTGCACTAGCTTTAATGAACAATCAGATAACGCTAGTATTAATTGAGTAAATGAAGAACATGTTAATGTGATGAAATATAACACCTTAATTTGGTGTACAATCCACTACAAATGATTAATATGATAGTGATGGTGGCCTTGAATGGCGTTACTGGAAGTAGGATTTACCCCATGCACCACAACTGATAGGTATTGAAACCCTTCAACCATTACGTTTCATATGCATGAGATTATGCACAGGTGAATGACTGTCATTTTAATTTCAAAGAATATAAATATATATGGATTCCTCAATTGCATTGCTGTTGTAGAATGCATGTTAGCATAATTAAAGTGTAAGGCATAAATGTAAAAGCTCTAGTGAAATATTTCATAAGAGTATGAAATTTTTTCTAATGAAAATTTAATAGTTGACAATGAAAATATTGCATGGCATGCAAGATAGATATAAAGATATATAGAGATATGTTATTACTTTTATCTCTGACCATGAAAAGGGAAAGGGTGGGATTGCAATTTTAATACATCATAAATGAAGAAAGAAATTTGAAAATCATGGTGCCTCCCCTTGCAATAGGCTAGTCTAGGTGGTGTTTAACAATAAAGCACAAGAAATTTCCATATGCTTTCTTTATGCCTCAGATGATGATAAGGAAAGGGTGAATCTTTGGAACTAGATGCACACAAAGCTTCCTAGTGTCTTATGGGTTTGCATCAGGGACTATAACATGATTATGATAAGAACATAAGAAGGGTACAAAAGAGGCTTTGTGGAAAGGTGATGAATTGCTTTTCTAGTCCAAATTGAAGTGGCCTCTCTTGATTGACCGCCTTGCAATGAAGAAAGGCTCTTTTAGATCTATTTGGTATACATGGTGCAACAACTAGGCTCAGGCTAATAGAGTTTACTACAAACTTGATAGAGTATATGCAAATAAAATTTATACCTTGTTCAAGGCCCTTGCTGATGGTAATGGAATCTTTGTTGGTCCATCATCCATGTAGACCTTTCTCCCATTGTGACTTCAATCTATTGGAATAATGTATCATCCCCTCAAAAGACTACCCCTAGGCATGGCCTATTGAAACTATATATTGCTATTTGTACTTAAATATGAGGATAGCTCAAGAGCCATTAGAGAAAACACTACTATCAGCAAAGCCCTCAACACGAGTAAGAATCATATTCAAATTTGGGATTATTTTAATGAATTTTCAAGGAAACTTTATCAAATTGTGGCCAAAATAAAATCTTTAGATAGGAATATGATTGAAAATTTATTGATTCAAAAGCTCCTTTTCCTTGAAAGTCAAGTTCAAGTTAGAAATCCTAACCCTCTTCTAGAACCCAGATTGGTTAGGACTGGGACTATACTTAGGAAAACTCATATCTACCAATTTTAGGGATAGAAAGTTAGGGCCAAAATGAATGGATTGAAAGAGGGTGACAAGGGCTCTAGATATTTCTATAAACTTATAAATCATGATGGTCAAAGCTCTAGTCATCCTATCTTTTTTAAGATGGATTTTTCAGTGGTTCTTTCAAAATCTTTTTCACCTGAGAGTAGGATGGAAAGAGCCAAGAGGCTAAGGAATTTTATTTGAAAATGATCCCCAAGAAAGTTACAGATCGGGATGCAATATTTTTGGATATGGACATCTCCATTCGAGAGATTGAAAACACTCTTAGATCCCCAGGCAATGGAAAAATCCCTAGATTTTGATGATCTTTCTCTTGAATTTTAAAAGAAAAACATTTATTGGATTTCTTATAAGCTTATAGATCCCTACAATGTTACATTCTCCTACAAATAGTTGGAAGAAAATATTAACAAAGGGCTCATAAACCTCATCTCAAAGGAAGGACACAAGACTCAAATTAGGAACTAGAGGCCTATAACATTGTTAAATCCTTCATATAAGATATCAGCTAAGACACTGGCTAGAAGGCTCACTAGGATACTAGTGAATGTTGTCTCACTGACTCAAAGTAGGTTCATTAAGGGGGGGTATATTTAAAAAAAATAATCACCTATTGGGAAAGCATCCACTGGGCTACGTAGGAGAATTAGAATGCAACCATGACTCTTTAAGATTTTGAGAAGGCATATGATCATATAGAATAATCTTTTGTGCTAGATATATTTGAATGTCTTTTGATTTTCGCCTAAATTTTTCCAGTGGATTAATATTCAGTTTAAAGACTCCTCAAATGTCATTTATATTAATGGAGGCTTGTTAGAGCCTATTAATTTGTAGATATCTATTAGGCAAGAGTTTCCTACTACATGTCTTGTTTTCTACTACTACAGTTGCATTGCAGTATATCCTTAGAACTGATTTGATCTCCTTACGATTAAAGGGCATCAGAGCAAAGGTATGGAGTTGTGTCACACTTTGGGCCAACTAAGGGTAGTCCGGCAGAAATGAGTTCCACTGGACTAAGTCCATCTGGACTCAATCTGGTTAGACTACCCCCGGGCCGTGTGGCGCCAAAATGGTGTTGGAAGTCTAGTTGGACTTAGTTCGGTCGGACTCCCTTAGTTTAGATGCTTTCATTCAAAAATAAATAAATAAAAATTTATTGTTAGAACTAAGGTTAGTCCAGTCAGACTAGCCTATGTGTCATGTGATGTGGCCCAAAAAAGGTGAAAAACTTTGTATTTTTGAAACTTTTCACTTCTGCTCAATTTTTCTTCAAGTAAAATAGTTTTTTAAAAAATTTGAAAAACACCCTTTTGTAGAGCTCAAAGTCACGAATCTAGACATAATATTTTAGTATTTAATTAATTTTCATATTTTTTATTAATTAAACATTACGAGTATCTTTTTAAAGTTAAAAGAGGGGCTGATTAGAAATTAAAAAAAAAAAGATGATATTAAAAAAAAATTAAATATTTTTCACTAGATGAGTGAATCTTCTCGAAAAGGGTTTTTTTTTGGGTTAATGATAAATTTAGTAGTCAAAAGGTGATAGCAAATAAAAACTATCAAATTTAGCTATGTTGGACTTCAAAATATTATAAACAAAAAAATATACATCGAATTTTTTTTTTTTTTTAACACTGCATATATATGTTCTTTGTTTGGAAAAAAAAAAACAAAGTTCGTTTTCATTTTTTTTGTGACACTGACTAGAACCCCTTATTTTCAACATTTTAAAGCAATTAAAAATTTGTCTTTGAATTTATCAAAAAACATCGATTTATTTTCAAATTTTTATTAAAAATAATAGACCTAAATTTCATTGATATTTCTACACTTGATCAGTTTACATTATTTCAAAATTCAATTTAGAAATGTCACTTTTATGTGGTTGAAGTTAAACAGTTTTAATTGTGTTGGTTGGTTCCTTTATTAAAGTGTGACATAGGTTTGTGCTTTTACCCATCATACCTCCCAATCAAGAGAAAATTATTAATGCCCAATTTGTTGATGATACAACACTCTTTTTTGACCTTTTGGAAGACAATTTTGATAATATAGTGAATAGACTATAAAAAATTGTGAGGCCTTTGGGTCTAAGGCGGCACCCCATAAATCCATACTTATAGGTTGGATTGATCATCCTCCTAACTAGTTTTCTTCCAAAGGGTGGGGGTGGTTTAATCCTCATAAACTGTTTAGGTATCAATAGGCCCAACTACAAACTTTTGGGAGAGTTGGGCAAAATGAATTATTATTTTTCTTTTGATTATTGATATGATTAGATACTTGATAGAATGAGAAAATGCAAGAACTAGATGTAATGATGTAAATTTGACAATAATTAGCATGAATAGTAATCTAAAAATTACAAATACAAAGTTTGAGACAAATCTAGAAATAGGATATTGAAAGGAACTTGTCTCTATAACTTGAGCCTCTAAGTGGTAGACCGTGGAGCTTAGAATCGATGTCTTGGAAGTGTCTAATGCAAATATCATAAATAGATTCTGAGTTAGGATTTCATAAAGATTATCTCTATGAACATCTATTATAAAAGTGTTAGTCTATGGGGTTAAGCCATATACTCCATGCATTTTTGTTACTTCAAAGTTTGAATCTCTTTGTCTTAGCCTACACTTTTTGAATCTATAATCCTTCTTTGTAAGATTTGAATCCTAGGCACAAAAGAGAGAGAAAAGAGTGTTGGGAAATATAGGGTTTTTCCTTATTCAAACCCCATGTTGGAATTAACATTACAACAATGAGGATTGGAAAAAGAGAGCTTACCCCTAGTAAGGAAGAAGCTAAACCTGAAATGAAATTTTGAAATAGAAATTTTGAACTGAAATGATTATACCTGTGATTGGTGATGCAATTTTAGCTATGTTGGACTTGAAAATTCATACAAGTGTTTAACTAAAATTCATAATTGAGTGTTGATACAATAACATAACAAATCATAACAAAATCTTGATCATGAACACATACTTAAAGGTAACTTGTTGTAGCTTGATGCTCTATGTGCTCAGATCTTCTCTTGAAGGAATAAGGAAAGCTTGAAAATGAAATTTCTAGATGATAAAACTAATTAAGGATTATGTATTTATATATGGTTCTCAAGGTATTTTCACATTTAGGACGATTTCCAATGATCAAATCAATTTATGAGGATTGGATCACAAATGGTCGAAATTGGTACTCCAACAAGTTCAAATTTGGGCTCTTTTGGGAGGCACTATGGCACCACTAGGACTATGGCACCTAGCACCATAGTCCACCCAAAAAAGGGTGGAACAAAGACAAGTTTAGAGTGCACAAGCCCAATAAATGGGATCAAGCTACATCATGAGCTTATGAAGACAGTTTGGATGTGAAAGAGCCAAAAATAGGCTCAAAAAGATAAAGGAGCTACACTAAAACAAGGGCCCAAAAAGCAGTGTCAAATTGTAAAGCGGTTACAATTTATGACACTACATTACCCTTTCTTCTAGAATTTCCACTTCCTCTTCCTTAAAGTCACTATAATCCTTAGAGTCTAGAAATTGATAATGCTCTTTATGTTACACCATTGGTACATGGTTCTCATTTCTCACAGGAGTTTCACTAGCTAGCGAATATTATGTCACATGCATTCATATTGGGGGTTTAATATCCCCAAAAAAATTAACAATATATTGCCTATTTGGTGAAAATAGGGGTCTTTTTAATTTGGGTTGTGTATTGGGGGGGATGACAAAAAGGAGTTTAGGGAAATATTTTTTGAAAATAGGGGGATTATTTACTATGCCAAGAATTCATGTGATATAAACCAAGTTCACTATGTGAAGCCCTAGTGAACCCCCCGTGTCATTGCTTTCCATATCACTAGTGCAACCAAATAGTTTTATGCCCACCACAAAAGGTGTAAAGTTTTCCAACTCCTTATCATTTGTTTGCATTATGGGTGCTCTCTTCTTTAGTTCTCTAACTAATGCCTCCCCTTCCTAATAGATTCTTCGTCCAAACTTAAATTTGATCTTTTCACTTTAGTCACTCCTTTAATTCTTTTTTTTTCCTAGTTTTAGCTATATCTTATTGCCAACCAAAGTTTCCTCCCAAGAGTGTAATATTTTTTCCATAGGCTTCTCAATTTTTTTAACACCTTCATTGAGTTGTTCTTAGTACATTTGTATATCCATTTTAATCTTTTGAGATTCTTTTGTTATATGACCTTTCATAGAGCATACTTTACACACACTTAGTTTTTCTAATTTCAAATTTTGTCTCCATGTACTTTGCTCAAATCTAATTTTAGTTTATTTTGGTAAAGGCCAGATGCTGAAAAAGATTCAATAATACATCTCGTAATCCCTATCTTCCAAATTTGCATCTATCCTTATAAATGATTCTAGTTGGTTCTCTATGAATTCTATGTTCCCAATGATCCTAATTGGTTCTCTATGAATTCTATGGTTCCCAATCCCAAAGATTTAAGGGAATGTTGTATAATCAGATTCAAATTGGGACATAAATAGATTTCTTATTTCAGAGAGTAAAAATTTGCTTCCTAATCTTTGGTAAAGAAACCTATGCCTCCCATTACGCATGATGCCTGATTTAAAATTTCCAACTTGATGCTCCCAAAAGGACATTCCATTAGAAAGAAACCATTCGTTAGGGTTCTAATTTTGACGTCTTTTCTCAATATGAATCACATCAATTCCTCAATTTGGTTTTTGCAGGCCAATCCCCTGCCTACTTAACAAAGAAAGCAAGCTCTTTTAGCTTAGAATTAGATATACGTAGTTTATCATCTTCAAGAAAAAGGAAATACGTTGCCCAGTTGTCCTAGGGTTGAGGAGAATATAGTTTGTACCTATTGCCATTGTTTTCTTTTGAAGCTTCTCTGCTCTGGAAGTACATCTGATAAGTGTTGAATTTTTTCTTTTATCGCTCTTTTCCCGGTCGCAACTCCAACATTTGTATGGTTGTTCAGCTTCAGTTTTTCTCTTTCGCACACTCACATTTTTTTTGGTTGATAATCCCATTGTCTCCAAGGTTTAGAATTGCTTTTGTTATTTTTTCTGTCATAATGTTGCTCCTTCCTACCTACACTCATAGGCCTTCCCTCATTCCCTTGCTTGCTCCCTAAACAAGGGTTTCTACGTCCTTCGGTCACACACCATTTTCTTTTTTTGAATAACGTTACCAACCTTCGATAATTATGAAGTAATATATATATATATAAATATAAATTGAAGTTATTTTGTTTAGCTTCGAATTATTTTAGTTAATATTGTTTACTTTTATTTTATTTGAAGATTGTATTTTTTTAAGAATTTTTTTATTTCATTGTGTATAGTGTTCAGGTATGGAACATAATAGCTTGAGCATGTTAACAAAATTTAATAAAAGTAGACACAAATCTTTTAATAATATATATAAACTAATTTTTAATGAGTAGAATAAAATAAACTAACTTTTAATAAATGTAAATGAAATAATTTTGAAATGTAAGCAAAAACAAAAAAAAATTCTTAAATGTATATTGGTAGATTTTATATGTCAAAATATTAATATAATATTAACGTTCATTATTCAAATGAAACTTGTGCCACTTCAAGCAATGCAATAATAGCATTTGTTGGCTAGTAATAAATGATTTATGACATACCAACACTAAATTTAATAATAGCTTAAGATAGTAGATTATTGGAAGTAATATGTATCACAACCAAATAGTGGCGAGTATCCATCTTTATACCATTGTAATAAAATCATTTGTTGTGTAATTAATAGATGAGTTGAATATTTCATGATTTTACTAAGTTAATGAATTTTATAGTTGTAATTGTTGTTCTTGACCATAAGCTTGTTTCATATAAGATTCAATATTGATTGACAAAATTGATAGAAGTTGAGTTTGTTAATTAGCATAAATATTTGTTAAATATTCATGAAGAAATGAATTATAATGACCCTTTACAATTTGATAGATTAATTTTGACTTTCATAACTAAACAAAATAATATATTTTTTAACTAATTCTAAAATATAGTCAAATAATTAATAACTAAATAAAATTGTTCTAAAATAAATTATAAGAAAAAAAATATCTTCAATAAATAAAATAAATCTCTCTATACATATATCTCTAAAAAAAATGCAAATAATTTTTCAAAATAAAATAATTATTAATATAAATATTTTAAATACATATTTATTTTAATTATTTAAAATAAAAATAAATTCTGCATAAATGGATTTGGTACAATCATTATGAACTTCGACATTACTCGTCATCTCTCTTGATGTAATTAAAATCCTACCAAAAGCAAAATAACAAAGAGAAATCAATAATTAAATTTGATGAATGCAGTGAATGGTGCACATTTTTGTCATGGTCTTGCATGTACATCATCATTACATTCATTTGTTGACTTGGCTTCTGAAGCCCGCCATTCATGGCGTGATTTTTTCTGACTAGATAATTCATTGTGATTGTGCATGTACATCGTCGCATACACGAAATTCACACGATTCTAATATGTTGTCATTGTCAGTAGTTCACCCTTTTCCCCTACCGACAAAGTAAACGGTCTCAAAAGAAAAATTGCAGGCTAATTTTCCACAAATTTATTTAGCGTGTGAGAACACGCAAATATCTTGACTAGAGTAGACTTTCTGTTTGGGTTAAGATGATGTAGACTCTAGAAATATATTAGCTATTAGAGAGTACACTATCTTCTAAAAACACAAAAAAATTGTTTAACCATTTCACATGACTTCCCAGGTTTTTGATTCGCAGCATTTGTCATCACTCGATATTTTGATTAGTGTCATGACTTTGATTACTTCATTTATCAAATCTAATCTTTCTTTTTTAATTTTAGTTCCGGTCAGGAACTATAGAAGAAGCCTTTCATATTAACTAGTGATTAAACTGGCTATCAACATTCAACCACAATTCACTTCTATTTCAATATTTCTCCCTTTTTTTTTCTTATGTGCATCTATTAAGGATGCATCCACACTTCAAAGAAGGATAAAGAAATAGATGATCGCTTAGGCTGCAAGTCACATTTGGCATTTAGGGTTTGAGTTGTCTCTGCATGCTGCTCTAAGGTGGGAGATCGTGGGAGAGTTTAGGGCATAAAGTGAAGTGATGGCCGAAATAAAAAACCAAACAACTTTTCAAAAAGTTGTCCGGACTTTTGGACTATCCCAAGGATTGTGGTGGTTGTGAGCCATAACATTTGGTGTAGCATTTTTATTTATTTTTGGCATATGCTACTTGCCACTACTCAAATTGGACAAAACTTCCGATCTCCTTCATTTTTGTGTTGTTCTTCTACAATAAAAGTCCACTCATTGGCACATTGCTTGGTATTATTCATCCACCATCTATGGTGCTTATTATCTTATCTAAATCTTTGTGCCTTATTTTATTCTTAAAAATTCTCGTCTACCATCTCGAAATTTCCAATTTGATTAGGCTTATTGTTATCATCTTCCCATTCTGTATTTTGCACAACAAACACACACCTTCCCCATCAATGTATTTAATATTTTTGAAGCCTATCTCTTTCAAGTTGTCCTCCTTGACTTTTAATGAAACCCTCTTTTGATTTCTTTTTTTCTTATCCACCCTCACTCTCTTACTATCTCCCTTGGGGGATGATTTTCTCTTGTCCGCAAAGTCTCTTTAATCTTCCTAGTTTTGCCTTGTCTCCCCTACTCTTACCACATTCTTCTATAGTCTTTCTTTGTCTTATCAAATTTAATTCTTTAAAGCATCTTAAGAATTTTAAGCATATAGTAGCAAATTGCACTTGTTTATCATAAAACTAATCCTATGCCAAACGGATGTCTAAGAAACATTGCAAAAGATATTGGGTTTGGAGGGAAATATAAGCTTGTTTTATGATGACTAGAATATTTCATGCACAACCTTAATAGTCCTTAATTCACATGATCCAACATTAAGAAAACACATAATTCCATCTATGTCAAATAAATTATAGAAATTATTTTAAAGTAGCATAACATGATTTGGAAAAGCTTAAAAAAATTGAAAACAAGGGAAAGTATTTATGTTCTTTTGTGCCTTTTATTATCTTCAATTTCTTCCATACCAAAGCCACATGCTCTTTTGAAGTTTGAGGGATGGAATGGTTGGCTTGAAAGTTTTTGTCTCCATAGAATTCACTAACCTTCCGGAACAGTATTTGATTTTTTTTCCACTGTGGCCTAGGCATGCCCTCTAGAATATTGGGATATTTTTAAAAGAAGAAACAAAGCCCTTAAGACTACATATGGGAATAGGAATAAGGCCTTCAAGAAGGAATTGATGAATTCTCATGCTCCTCTTGTCTCCAATAAGTTTAGGAGATCAGATGACTTCAACTTTCAACTCTCCTTTCCAAATAACATCTCATATGGGAATAGGAATAGAGCCTTCAAGAAGAAATTGGTGAATTCCCATCCTCCTCTTGTCTCTAATAAGTTTGGGAGATTAGGAAACTTCAACTTTCAACTATCCTTTCTAAATAACATCCCATTAGACCAGACGACTTCAACTTTCAACTCTCCTTTCTAAATATTTTATTTTTCTCCACCATTGAAACTAACATCCCATTATTTCATAAGGCTCCTTTAAATCCTCAGAGAAGTTTAGGGGCGAGGGAAAGAAATCTTGGGAGAAGATTCAATATGGGATTCCCAAGAGGTAACCAATCCTATATCTCTAAGAGCCAAAAGGTATTGGTTTAGAAGGATCAAACATTTATAATAGAGAAAGTAGGAGAAGAAACATCCCAAACAGAGATCCTCCACTCAGCTATAGATTCTCCCTTTGACAATAAAGAAGAGGAAAATAGCTCACAAATTGAAGTCCTGAATCTTCGTTAAAGTGAGGAGGTTTCAATGGAGCAAGTGACAGGGATTCTAAAAAATAGGAAGGACTCAAAATTATCATCTTCTTAGAATAAATTCTATCTTCTCAGATTTTGGACATAGGGGCTTCACTGGCTAGGCAATAATATATCACATGCATTCATATTTGGGGATTTAATATCCAAAAAATGAGGGTACAATATATTGTTCATCAGTGAAAATAGAGGGATTTTTAATTCTAGCTCTGAAAAATTACAATATTTGGTGAAAATAAAGGGGGCTTTTAATTCAGGTTGTGTATTGGGAGGGGGTGACAAAAAAGGAGTTTAGGGAAATATTTTTTGAAAATAGGGAGATTTTTTAGTATTCCATGAATGCACGTGCTATAACCTAGGTTCACGAAGTGAAGCCCCCGTGATTTTGGATCTCCCACAACAAGCTATAATATGTAAGTGTAGTCACATAAATCTGTCCACTTAATTAAATGAATATTTAATATTTATTTGATTATTTAACCATCAATTAATAATTAATTAAATTAATATATTTAATTAATTCATCTTAACCCTCTTCTCCTATTAATTAAATAAATTATTTAATTTATTTGATTTAATTCACTTAACAAATTCAGACCATTAATTAAATAAATAAATCATATTTATTTTATTAAATATTCTCTCACATTTAAATAAATTAATATTTATTTAAATCCCCCAAAATCCCACCTCTCACATTTAAATAAATTAACATTTATTTAAATCACCTTTATCCTCCACCCACTTGTATTTTCCTACAAATGCAAGTTGGACAACTATTTTAAATAAATCATTTATTTAAATCACCTTTATCCTCCACCCACTTGCATTTTCCTACAAATGCAAGTTGCACAACTATTTTAAATAAAAAAATTATTTATTTAAAATCCTATTTATCCTCACCCACTTGAAACCTTTAATGGTTTCCCTTAAAGTCTTCAAACTTAATGACTTCCTTCTAAAGTCTTCTCAAACCTTGAATGGTTTCCCTTAAAGTCTTCAAATTTAATGACTTCCTTCTAGAGTCTTCTTAAGCCTTTAATGGTTTCCCTTAAAGTCTTCAAACTTAATGGCTTCCTTTAAAGTCTTCTTAAGACTTTAATGGTTTCCCTTAAAGTCTTCAAACTTAATGACTTCCTTCTAGAGTCTTCTCAAACCTTTAATGGTTTCCCTTAAAGTCTTCAAACATTTAATGCTTTATCTTCCTTTTTCTCATTTAAATAAATTAATATTTATTTGAATATTTACCCAAATGCAAATTACACCATTTAATTGAAATAAATGATTTTATTTTAATTGAAAATACCAAAATTCCTCCCACTTGCATTTTCTTACAAAATCCACTTGCATGCCTAAACCCCTTCTAGATTCTTCTAAACCCTTCCTAATTAACCTAATCCATCCCCTAAATATTGTCACATTCCTAAGCAAATTGGAGTCACTTCTCAAAGACTCCAAAGTCTTTGAAAAACAATTAATGCTTTGTGTGTTCAACAAATTAACCTCTAAAGTCTTCCAAACCACTTATGGCTCTTACATGACCATTAATGGTTAATTCCACTTGCACCCAGGGTTAAGGAATTTGACCCCTAACTTAACCCTCATGTAACCCATGTGTCTCTTCAAAGCATTTATTTGTTTGACTAGGGTAACCATCATGTCCCCTCAAGCATTTAATGCTCCTTATCTCTCCTCTCAAGCCTCCTCATGGTGACACTTGTCAACATGGGATTGGGTTGAAAGCCTTCACATCGATCTCAAATCATTCAATCCTGACCCTTGTTGAGATTACTCAATCTCAACCATCCATTGTTCCATTTTTCCTATAAATAGAGCCCATTTCTTCATAATCCAGATTCTGAAAACTTATATGCATTTAACCTATAGGCATTTTAGAGAGCATTTAGCATAGCAAACTAAAATCTTGTTATTTTGGTTAAAAGCAATCATTTTGATATCATCTAGTATTTTAGCTTTTTATTTTACATTTAGAGCAAAATACTCAAATCTCAATCCTCCATAAGCATCCATAGTGCAAAAAGCTGCTGAGAGCTACACTATTTTGGAACTTGGAGAGGAGAGGAACAAGGGAGAAGGAGCTAAGAGCATGCTAAGAGGTATTTGGAGATGCCTTATTATCTTTGTTTCATTTATTAGATATATTAGCATTATTTTAATATCTCTTTTGATATGCCTGTTTAGAATAGTTTTTGATTGGCTAACACTAACGATTCCTTGTGTCTTGTGTTGTTTATCATTTGCTAACCTTGTCCATTTAGTAGCGCATCATTTGGTGAACCCAACGTGAATCCAAACACCTAAGAGATCATTTTTTTTTAACCAATAACATGTTTGAATGTTGAAATTGTCACACAGGTTGCACTTTAACGCTATTGATCTCGTTCTAGCACTATTGATACTTGTTGTTCTAGCACTAATGTTCTTACAATAGCACAATTGTATCAAGTTTAGCACTTTTGACACTGTTTTGGCATTTTCGACACTGTTTTGGCGCTATTGACCCTGTTTCAGTGCATTTGCCTTCTCTCTCGTTATTTTTCTTTTAGCGCATTTGTGTTATATAGCGCTTCTGTTGAAACATAGACTAGTGCTATTGTAACAGAAGGTTGTAAAAAGGACCTTGTAACCGAAAAAGAGAAAGTTTTTAGGCTTGTGGAAGCCCCCCCCTAGACATGGATTTTACTAACCAGTTGTTGTTTGTGCATGTTTAAAACTCACCCTTAAAAATCACAAACTTTATTTTGGTGCTTTAAAACTTGAACAAACAAACTTTCCTTGATTTCTGGTTAGGGTCACTTATTTCTTTGGTGCATTAAAACTGAACAAAACAAACATTTGTTTTCTTGCAAGTTAGGAAACACACTTCATTTGGTGCTTAAAATCAACATTTCCATTTTTCGTGCATCAAAAGAATTTACAATCCACACTTCTATTTTTGGTGCATATAAAATACACAATCAACTTGTTTAAAACTGTTTGCAAAATGATTTTTTTCATGCATACGTGCTTCAAGTTCAGTTGACCAGGATTTCCAATTTCTAGATTACAAAACATTTTTCCATTTAAGTTAAAACAAATACCATGACTATTGGAGCAACATCTCCAAATAGTTAGATCACATTGCAATGGCAGATTAAAAAGAACAAGTGTTTTTTGTGCTTGGCACACTTGTGCAAAAAGTCGGTCGAGTGGTCCCACTTCTAACACACACTATCCTCTCCCTTGGCTTTAGTGGTCCTAGGTGCAGGAGAAAAGTGTTAGTAACACTCAAATTTTTTTATCTTTTTAAGAGAGGCTTGCCAAGAGACACATCACTCTTGGGAATTACCTCGCGCGGTAAATCCTTCGAGCTGCTATAGAAATCAGGTATAGCTATTCCTATAGTGTAACTAGCCGAAAGGACATATGGGCCCCACCACTAGTTACAAGGCTCTTAAGTGAGTCACTGCAAAATGAACTTATGTCCAAAAACATCGAACATGACTAAACACCTTTAAGTAGGAGCCCACCTGTTCTATTGATTGAGGATATTTGCGATATAATTTAGTGCAAGAGCATAGATGGTTTTGCTCCCAAGATACTCACCATACATATTTCCTTGAGTAGAAACATAGCTTTTTGAAAAGTCACTTATGGCTTCATAAAAGTGGTGGCTCCCCCATCATAGGGATCATCTATTTGTTATGCTCATGCAAGACTTAGTATATGACATCCTTACCTGCCAAGGTGGGATTCATAAGGTATGTAGTACCAAAGTCGAAGAAATATCAAGATGTGGGCTAAATTTATCACAATTGGCCATTTAACCTTAGGGATAAAAAGTGTTTGAAGTGTGTTCATTTTAGTCAAGACCAAGTGCAAATTGAGCTGCCTTCAGGCTTTGGAAATACACCTTAAAATATATCTAAAGGAAGGGTCTTATAAAAAGTCCAAAGATTGGGTTGATCTAGACCCATACTCATTTGTGCCTTTGAGGCTACATTCTTATGCTTGTATTCTTTCTTTGTTTTCTTGTCAAAGAAACATCAAAAGAAAATCACTTCCAAAAACAAAGTATTCATCCAACCAAACATTTCTCAAAACAACCAAAGACATAAAAAAAAAAGTGCAAACAACAAAGAATCAAACTTTATGACCATTCTTCACATCTTGCGAAAGAAGAAGCGTCATCAGAATATCAACTTGAAAAGAAGACCATTAAGCTCAAAGGCTTTAATCAAAAGGAGGAAATTCTTTTATATAAATAGACAAATCTTTGTCTCACATAGAGTCTTTTTGTGTCACATCCGTCTCAACCTTCAAGGCAAAACAAACGAATTTGATTCAGAGGCATTGAACCGCAGAGCTTTTATGCAATATAGAGCTCCGAGTTATCACAAAAACCAAGGAGGTAAGATTAATCCCAACTATTTCCCAAACATCTGTATCACATACAACATAGCTCAAGAAATACCACCAACACCTAAAAGGGAAGAGCTAGAGTTTGTCCCATTTGTGACACAAAGTTTTTATTGAATTTGAAAACATTTCATCCATTATTTTACTCATACATCATCACTTCATCATCAATCCATTCCAACTCTCAAAACATTAAGAGGTTCTTATCCCAAGTTCTCTTTCTAGATATTGCTTGAATCAATCGCATCACATTACTTTTTAGATTGTTTCTACATCTAGGATAAGCTCATCCTAAGAGACACATCTACGTAGGTTAAAACTAGTTCATGAGTGAATCCTCTCATTACTAGGTAGTTAAATCTGTAACACATCTCAGATTTCTCTACACCTTATCACATCAAAACTTATCAAAACAAACAAACAATTCAAAGAAGGAATTTCGGTTACATCTACCTTAAAAGTGCTAGAGATCTACATGCAACACAATTCACCAACCATCAATCTCTCATTTCATCAAAAACTCATCATCATTTTCACTCAACTTCAACAAAGACTCATAAGCAAAATGGCTCAAACCCGATCACAGTCAAGGCAACGAGAAATAGAAATGGAAGAAGAAGAAGAGGAAAATCTCAATGAATTTCAAGAAGCACTTGGAGGAAATGCAAATGATGAAAACCCAAGTACTCCTACTCCTGCAACAATAGAAAGGGCCCAGCATAACCCTCTCTTTAACAGACTTTTTGATGAAATACTCAAGAGCAATGCGGATGCTCACTTCTTAAAACTTGCTCAAGAAGGAGCAAAACTCCCCTCTGACTTTGATCTTGCCCAATTAAGACAGGCATCAGAAGGACAAAGTCACCATGAAGAGGAAAGAGGTAGAGATCCCATCAGATATAACATTCCTCGAGGTAACCCACCACCTCCTCCAAATGAAATGGAGATGTTGCGGCAACAATTCAAGAATCTCACCCAACAACTTCATAGTGGTGTCAAGACTAACCAATTCTCACTCAATGACATATGTCCCTATCCTTTTGATAGGAATCTTTATATGCCACCCTTTCCACGAGGATTCGAAACACCCAAATTCAAAAAATATAGAGGAAAGGGAGATCCTCGTGATCATGTCAGAGAATTTCATTCCACTTGTCTCGAAGTGGCATATGAAGACACATACCTAATGCGTCTTTTTCCCCAAAGCTTTGGAGGAACAACCACATCATGGTTTTCCCGACTATCAGGTGGCATTAGAACATTTGAGGAACTTATCTAGAAATTCCTCGCTCATTACTCTCATAACATTGAACGCGACATCACCATGGCTGATCTATGCAACACCAAACAAAAACCAAGTGAACTATTCTCAGTATTTCTGCAAAGATGGTGTCAAATGTCTAGCATACGTTCTCTTTAGTTACTTGAACAAGAACTAGTGGAAATATTCATTTCCAACTTAAATGAAGAAATGGAATTTCACCTGGATGTCAAAGACACAGACTCTTTTCATTATATGATCACCAAGGGTTTGAAATGTGAGCGGGCCCTCATCAAGAAAGGACTAATCAAAATCTTTAGTGAACCAAAGGATGGTCCTCGCCCACGCTTCAATAGTGATAAACCAAGCTTCTGGAACAAAAACAAGAATATCATCAACAATGGGGTTATGGATGCCAAGACTATACAAACTGCACAACCTGTGGTGCGGTTTGCAGGATAGAATCCTCCATCTCAGAATAACACAAATGTTCCTACCAATCAAGGTTGCATCACATCTCACGATGAACCAAGGCCTCGTTAGCAAAAACAAAAATGCACATACACTCCTTTAGGGGAACCTATTGAAACAGTATTGCGACAACTCATTTCTCAAAATTTGGTCACTCTCCCTAAAACATCAAACTATGAACCTCAGGTCAAACCTGCATGGTGGTGAGATACTAAACACTATGATTTCCACCAAGGGAGAGGACACAAGACAAGTAATTGTCATCGATTGAAAGATCTTATTCCGGATTTTATTGACCGAGAAGAAATTGAAAGAGAAGGACATGACCCAAAAACAACAAATAATGATCATCTAATGTTCAAAAATCCACTTCCATCACAAGATCAAAGGGGTCCTTCCACTTCTAGGTGAGGCACTGATACCACTGATTATACACAGGCTGCGTATAATTACACTATAAATCATCTGTATGATGCCAGTGAACAAGTTGCAACTATAACCTTCAAAAATCTCAGCTCAAATTGCAATGTTGTTACACGTCGTGGCAAGGTCACCATAAAGGCAGCTCCACAAGGCACCACCTCCATCCCAAAGCAATACAATCTTGTGGAACAATTAGACAAAATGTCTGTGCTTATATCCATTTAAGAACTATTGCGCCTATCACCATCCCATAAAACTATCTTGGATCAAGCACTCCAAGAGGCACTAGTCCCTCCAAACCTGAATACAGACCAATTTCAAGCCATGGTTGGAAGTCTAAAGTCATCACCTTGTCTCACTTTTTCTAAAAGTGACAACTCTTCTTTCTAGCAACCTCATAATGCTTCGCTACACATTGAAGGCTTTATCATCCAGCATAGGATCATGCGAGTCTTGATCGATAATGGAGCAGGCCTGAATATTCATGCACTACAGTTGGTCATAACATTAGGATATGCCATAGAATCAGTGGATCCTCGTAAGAAGATCACAATCAAAGCCTATGACGGTGCAGAGCATTCATCCAAAGGAGCTATGGTACTCCCAATCTGAGTAGGCCCCATGGTAAAGCACATCATCTGTCAGGTTTTGGACCTTCCTCTTCCATACAATCTATTGTTAGGAAGACCTTGGATACATGCCATGCAAGCCGTTCCATCTACCTACCATCAATGTATCAAGTTCCCACATAACGGTGTAGAGATCACAATCCTGGGCGATGCAAATCCCTTTGCGTATTGCCATAATATCAGCCATCAACCAGAGATTACCATTCCTAATAATAGAGAAGCCATTTCCTCCACATCATATATAAGTCCTGCCTCTCTTGCCAGTTCGAAAACCACTATACCAAAGCAAGAAAAGCTTAAAATGAAAATAACAGAGGAAGGTCCTAGGGAATACAACTTGAGTCAACACTTTTGTGTGGGACAGATGCCCACTTCTCCTAGAACCCATGGTAAACCATAGCAGGTACTCCAGTAACCACTAATCACACCAGCGTGTCCTTTAACACCTTTCATCCTTGGAAAAAGTCAAGAAGAAGAAACCCAAGATGAGGACTTAGCGGAATGGATCTATAAAGATCCCATCACCACTAATATCCCGCAAGTTAAACTTCCTACGGATCAATATGGCAAAGGTCTCCTCATTATGCAAAGAATGGGGTATGATGGTCAGAGTGCTTTGGGATATTGCAAACAAGGACGACATGAACCTTTGCTGCCGGAATTAAAGCCCAAAGGTAATACAGGCCTAGGCTTTGAAAAAGAGATCTTTCCTAAACTCAAATTCAAAGGAAAACCCAGCAAACCATTATGTCAGCCTACTACAAAAAGGACACCTTTGATTATCAAAGCAACATCAAGCACCATCACAACTGCCCCACTGAGGTTCCGAATCCCAACACAACCATCACCAATGCCATTCATCCCACCAAGCGAACTAGTAATCCCATCAATAGTACCATTAGCAGCAGCATCTATGGCACCAACAGTTCCAATAGAAGCTACTAAGTCAACACTACCGATACTCCCTATACCAAATTCTTTAATCCCCATCGACCTTCCTGCAGCACCGATCACTACAAAGGTACATCAACCAATCACACCTGCAGTATTTAACTCCAAAGACATCCCAATATGGTATAGTAATCGGATGCTAGAAAGTGACTCAGAGACCGACTCACATGAGTGGGAATTTGATTCTGTACAGCTTAACACTTCAGATGAGGAAGACACATCACTACCTCCACCATGCAAAGACATCCCTATTTATGGAGAAGCATAGATAAAGAACACTTGGGTTCCTGAACTGGAAACATCTTCCACAGACCCTACGTCTCATCCTACGCCTGATTCTGATAGGGAGAGTACCATCAACGACATTCACCATAATGTCTTAACCCTCACTGATACATCTAACACACTTAACCTAATTGATGAAGTAATGCCCATTATCCACCCTGAACTCATCGAATGGAACCAACCAAATCCCCCATGTCTTGACTTCTTCCAAAATGATGAGGCCATCATTGACTTTTTGGAATTAAGGGATAACGTACCAAGCGGGGATCATAAAGCTGGATTCGCCATTGAACTTAATAACGCAACATACTTTGGGGTGGATGCCAAACCTTTCAACTACAAAAATATAACAATAAAACATGGATCTTCCAGTGAAAACCACACCGTGGCACTGTTTGATTCAACAAAATTAATAAGAAAGAGCGTATCCAATGGTGAAAACCTCTCTGAGGTGCCTGAGGATGAAGGGTTCGACATTCTCCCTACAAGTGCACAATAGGAATGATCAACAATTCTCATCGAGGAAACCAAAGAATACAATGTGGGGACTCCTGAAAATCCTCACCTCATACATCTGGCATCTCTTCTCACTCCAGAGGAACAGCCTAAATTTATAGAGTTCTTTCAAAAGAATCAGGTCAACTTCGCATGGTCATATGCAGACATGCTTGGGCTTGATCCTGATTTAGTCATGCATCACCTCACCATAGCAGAAGGAGCCAAACCTGTCAAGCAGAAGCTTCGCAAGATGCATCCTCAAATTGCAGTGCTAGTCAAAACAGAACTCAAGAAACTCCTAGATGTTGGTTTCGTTAGACCTATTGATTATGCGGATTGGATATCTAACATTGTTCCTATCGGCAAACCAAAAGGGGGCATCCGCATTTGTACTGACTTCAGAGATCTAAACAAGGCATGTCATAAGGATGACTTTCTCCTACCAAATATTGACATCATAGTGGATCTAACAGCAGGACATGCCATGCTTTCACCCATGGATGGCTTTTTAGGATACAATCAGATAAAGATCGCACCAGAAGATAACATAAGATAGCCTTCACATGTCCATGGGGCACATATTGCTGGAATGTAATGCCTTTTGGTCTAAAGAATGCAGGAGCGACTTATCAAATAGAAATGACCACCATTTTCCATGACATGATGCATACTATGATGGAAGATTATGTTGATGACTTACTAGCAAAATCACTCACTAGAGCAGGGCATCTCCACATCTTAGATAAAATCTTTGATAGACTGGAACAATACCATGTTCGACTCAACCCAAAGAAATGTGTCTTTGGAGTAACCTCTGGGAAGCTTCTAGGATACATTATCTCAAGCAAAGGTATTGAGGTCAACCCAGCAAAGGTAAAAGCAATCATGGACATGCCACCTCCAAATAATATCAGTTAGCTAAGGACATTACAAGGGCAGCTTCAATCCATCCGAAGATTCATTGCACAATTGGCTGATAAGTGTCATCCTTTTACACACCTTCTACACAAGAACATCCGCTTTCAAAGGGATGCCAAATGCCAGCAAGCATTTCAGACGCTCAAAGACTATCTCATGAATCCACCATTACTGATCCCACCAGATCCAAGTAGACCATTGTTACTCTATATCTCAGCAACAAGTACAACATTGGGTGTACTGCTGGCACAACATAATGTAGAAGGAAAAGAGTGTGTTGTTTACTACATCTCTCGAACACTGGTGGGCTATGAACTCAATTACACACCTATTGAGCGAGCTTGCCTAGCAGTAATCTTGGCAGCAACAAAACTAAGGCATTATCTGTTGATGCACAAGGTACAACTCATCGCAAAGATTCATCCACTCAAGTATTTACTCAGCAAAGCAGCATTGACAGGCCACTTGGCCAAATGGGTGATGATTCTAAGTGAATTTGACATTGAATATGTGGACCGTAAAGCTATCAAAGGTCAAGTTATTGCAGATCAGTTGGCTGATGCACCACTCATAGGCGATCATCCTCTCATTTCCAATTTTTTAGATGAAGAGATATTCATGATCACAACAACACAACCATGGAAATTATACTTTGATGGTTCCTACACTAGGCACGGCTTAGGGGTAGGCATTTTGTTTATCACACCTCAAGGTGATAGCATCCCGAAGTCTTACAGGCTCACATTTCCATGCACCAACAACATAGCAAAGTATGAGGCCTTGATCACAAGACTCAGGCTCGCCATACAATAGAAATTACAAGAACTACAAGTATATGGCGACTCACAACTAGTCATTCAACAAGCAACAAATGAATATTAGACCAAGGATGATAAACTCATGCCATATAAGCAAATGGTGGACAATCTAAAGACATCATTTACTACTATCATTTTTGAGCAGATACCAAGAGATCAAAATCAAGCTGCTGACACTATGGCTACTATTGCATCTCTCCTAGATCTTCCACAGAATTCAACACGCTACGAGTTCTTGGTAGAACAACTTTGGATTCCCGCTTATGATGTCCCCGAATCTGAAATGATATGTCGCCTTGTCTGTTCTAAATCCCCATGGTATGGTGAGTTCTACACCTATCTCCATGACCACACCCTTCCTCCTAACCAATCGAATAACCAACATAAAACCTTCATTCGCCAAACTGCTTGATATAACATTATTGCTAAAACCTTATACCAACGCAGTCTTGATGGTACTCTCCTTCGATGTTTAGAGTAGGATGAGATAACAAAGGCCTTGGAAGAGGTACATGAAGGAATTTGTGGGACTCACTCAAGTCATCCATCACTAGCCAAGAAACTCCTGCGCAATGGATACTATTGGCCATCTATGGAAAAAGATTCCTACTACTTTGGTAGAAAATGCAAGAAATGTCAAGTTCATGGTGACCTGATACATGCACCAGCCCAAGAACTGCAACCAATCACAACACCATGGCCTTTTTGTCAATGGGACCTTGACCTTGTGGGTAAGATTCATCCATCTTCATCCAATGGCCATAAATTCATTATTACTGCCACCGAATATTTCACAAAGTGGATCAAAGTTGTTCCACTTACCCAAGTCACCGGCAAGTAGATCACCTCATTCATCCTCAACTACATCATCTGCCGGTATGGTGTGCCCATGTCCATCATCACAGATAATGGTCTTCCTTTCAAAAACCAGGATGTCCGTGAACTTTGTGAGAAATTTCATATCCAACACCACTTTTCCACTCCCTACTACCCATAAGGCAATGGTCAGGCGAAAGCATCCAATAAAAACATATTGAGGATCCTAGAGAAGATAGTCAATGATGTTGGCCGTGATTGGCATGTTCAACTGAATCTAGCACTATGGGCATATCGAACTAGCATTCGAACCCCTACATGCGCAACTCCTTATTCATTGGTCTATGGTGCCAAAGTTATCTTACCTATTGAGGTGGAGATACCATCACTACGAGTTTCCTTGCATAATCTAATAGATGATGAAGCATACAAAGTCTCATGCTTCCAAGACTTAGAATTAATTGATGAGAAGCGACACGCTGCATACAACCATCTCAAAGCCTATTAGCAGCGCATGAGCAGAGGCTACAATCACCGAGTTAGACCTCATACATTTGAGGTAGGTGATCTTGTTCTTTGAGAGAATCCTTGCAACCAACCAAACAGAGAACATCAGGGCAAGTTTGAATCAAACTGGCTGGACCCATATGTTGTCACTGCTGTATTCGGGTCCGGGGCATATCAGTTGGCTACATCAGAAGGAGAACCGCTCGCAGATCAAATCAACAACATGCACCTCAAACGGTTTTATACCTAAGCTGTACAGAGCATTAGGCTCCCCTGCATACCAGAAAATACCAAAAACATCCAGATAAAATGACCTAAAGAAAATACAAAAAACATCAAAAAAGTAAAGAAAAATCATGCATCCAAACAGTGAACAACCACTCCGGTGGCACCTTGGGTAAGTGCGATGGTGAAAACCTAGCAAACAGGTGCCATTCGTAAAGACAATGGCTCCAGTATCTTTCAGGCTCGTTGCAATCACATTCATGCATACACACATCCCTCCATCTAAACCATGGCTTGTTATTTGATCTGTAATCAAAGAAAGTACTTCATACATCTGGCATCTCGCTTTTTCATAGTCATGTCCAACTTGGGGGCAATGCCCTTAAAGATCTAGTTGATGGAAGTGGATTTTACATTACTAGTGATTCATTCAAAAATGTCTCACAAAATCCAAAAACATTCAAAACTATCTCACAAAATCCAAAAACATTAAAAAATGTCTCACAAAATCCAAAAACAACGAAAAATCATTGAAAATCACACAAAACCATGGCAAACTCTTGTACGTACTCATTCGCACAAATACAAAAACAAACATTGACAAAATACTCACACGATGACCATTTATCAGTCACACCACACAATCAACATCAACAAATCAGAATTGTCTTTAACAAGGATGCATCGTTCCTTACCGAAACAAAGACAAAAGTGATGTTTTCTTTGACAAGTAAAATTATGTTAAGCTATCAAATACTTGGTTGATTTGTGAGTACAATCATTCGTTTATCTATATTGGGATCTTTCAGCATTATTTTGTATCATTTGCGCATTATTTCCGATGAAGTTCTGGGGCATGTACTAATGGTGTCTACGTGGGAAGTTCACCAAGCTACATGATCTTATGCAAAATGTAGTCATAGATCATTCCGGCTTGCTGACTACAGCATATACCTCGAACATATGAGCATGAACCATTACCAAGGATCCATATTCTTTATTCTTTATGTGTATACTATTTGTTTGCAGGTACAATGCTCCTTCTTGGGTTCCCCCTCGTCCAATTTGGATAAAGCTTTTATCTCTTATTACAATATGCACTTGTCTTAGGATATGATCAGTCTAAGATCAAGGAGGACAATCCAAGTCATGTATGAACGGAGATAATCTTTGTTTGTTCTACAAGCAATACTTAGGTCAAATGTAGTCACATAAATCTGTCCACTTAATTAAATGAATATTTAATATTTATTTGATTATTTAACCATCAATTAATAATTAATTAAATTAATATATTTAATTAATTCATCTTAACCCTCTTCTCTTATTAATTAAATAAATTATTTAATTTATTTGATTTAATTCACTTAACAAATTCAGACCATTAATTAAATAAATAAATCATATTTATTTAATTAAATATTCTCTCACATTTAAATAAATTAATATTTATTTAAATCCCAAAAAATCCCACCTCTCACATTTAAATAAATTAACATTTATTTAAATCACCTTTATCCTCCACCCACTTGTATTTTCCTACAAAAGCAAGTTGCACAACTATTTTAAATAAATCATTTATTTAAATCACCTTTATCCTCCACCCACTTGCATTTTCCTACAAATGCAAGTTGCACAACTATTTTAAATAAAAAAATTATTTATTTAAAATCCTATTTATCCTCACCCACTTGAAACCTTTAATGGTTTCCCTTAAAGTCTTCAAACTTAATGACTTCCTTCTAGAGTCTTCTCAAACCTTTAATGGTTTCCCTTAAAGTCTTCAAACTTAATGGCTTCCTTCTAGAGTCTTCTTAAGCCTTTAATGGTTTCCCTTAAAGTCTTCAAACTTAATGGCTTCCTTTAAAGTCTTCTTAAGACTTTAATGGTTTCCCTTAAAGTCTTCAAACTTAATGACTTCCTTCTAGAGTCTTCTCAAACCTTTAATGGTTTCCCTTAAAGTCTTCAAACATTTAATGCTTTATCTTCCTTTTTCTCATTTAAATAAATTAATATTTATTTGAATATTTACCCAAATGCAAATTACACCATTTAATTGAAATAAATGATCTTATTTTAATTGAAAATACCAAAATTCCTCCCACTTGCATTTTCCTACAAAATCCACTTGCATGCCTAAACCCCTTCTAGATTTTTCTAAACCCTTCCTAATTAACCTAATCTATCCCCTAAATATTGTCACATTCCTAAGCAAATTGGAGTCACTTCTCAAAGACTCCAAAGTCTTTGAAAAACAATTAATGCTTTGTGTGTTCAACAAATTAACCTCTAAAGTCTTCCACACCACTTATGGCTCTTACATGACCATTAATGGTTAATTCCACTTGCACCCATGGTTAAGGACTTTGACCCCTAACGTAACCCTCATGTAACCCATGTGTCTCTTCAAAGCATTTATTTGTTTGACTAGGGTAACCATCATGTCCCCTCAAGCATTTAATGCTCCTTATCTCTCCTCTCAAGCCTCCTCATGGTGACACTAGTGAACATGGGATTGGGTTGAAAGCCTTCACATCGATCTCAAATCATTCAATCCTGACCCTTGTTGAGATTACTCAATCTCAACCATCCATTGCTCCATTTTTCTTATAAGTAGAGCCCATTTCTTCACAATCTAGATCTTGAAAACTTGTATGCATTTAACCTATACGCATTTTAGAGAGCATTTAGCATAGAAAATTAAAATCTTGTTATTTTGGTTAAAATCAATCATTTTAATATCATCTAGTATTTTAGCTTTTTATTTTACATTTAGAGAAAAATACTCAAATCTCAATCCTCCATAAGCATCCATAGTGCAAAAAGCTACTGAGAGCTACACTATTTTGGAACTTGGAGAGGAGAAGAACAAGGGAGAAGGAGCTAAGAGCATGCTAAGAGGCATTTGGAGATACCTTATTATCTTTGTTTCATTTGTTAGATATATTAGCATGATTTTAGTATCTCTTTTGATATGCCTATTGAGATTAGTTTTTGATTGACTAACACTAACGATTCCTTGTGTCTTGTGTTGTTTATCATTTGCTAACCTTGTCCATTTAGCAGCGCATCAGTAAGTTTTGGAAAATCTCTATTGATAAAAAAAGTTTATTTAAACTAGTACATGCGAATGTGTTTGGAGTAATCTATTATCTTAATAGATCAATATAATGGTTTCTTTGTCACTCTATTTGAATACAAAGAGAGGACAAATTTTTTTCTTGAATGAAGCATTGGTTTAATAATAGTTTATGTCTTCACATGCAAGATTGGCATCCAAAATTTAGTCTAATTTCAACCCCTATAAAATTCATCCCTATGTGGGTTCAGATTCATAATCTCCTACTTGAATACAGGGAGATTGAGATTATAGAATCTATTCGATATAGAATTGGTATCTCCAATAAAAAATGATTAATTATTTTATGAGAACCCAAATCTTACAATTCGTTTATGTTTTCTTATGGACACTACTAGATTTTTCACCTCATCTTTACAAATCCATTCTAGCAATGGATATTGGAATCAAAAACTAATTTATGAAGTGCCTTCTTTGATTTGAGGTATATGTCACTTATTAGATCACACTTCTTCATCTTGCCCTGATTTTTATTATTCTAGCAGTCATTACCATTATGATCCAAACCCCATTATTTCTCTTTTCCCTATTCAAAACCTTTCTAATTTATAAACGATAGCAATATCATATCTTTTCTCAGAAAGAGACACAATAAGCTTCCCCATAAAAACCTTGGGGCTTTAGTAAAGACAACCCCAAGGATGGCCTCTATGAGTAAAGGTTCACCAGGTTGGAATGTCTCAATGAAGGATATATAGTTATTTATTATAGCTTTCTATGAAGAAGCTCAAGAGAGGCTCATCAAGAAGCTATCAAACAAAGTGCTAGGGGAAGACATGGAAAATGAAGATCAAAGTATTGGATTCCAAATAGTTAAAGAAATAAATCTAGAATGTCCCCATGATGTCCCTTCCATTTTGATTCAAAAAATACAATGGAAAAGGAAGGAAATTCTTCGTATTGTCAATCTTGGTGATGTATTGAAAGTTATTAAACAACCTCTTTGATCTAATTTGAGAAAGTGGGAAGCTTTGAAGATGATATGTGGTAATAGGACTAGCAAGGATTCACCGAAGAAGATGACTAATATCTTAATCAATAAATATAACTCAGTTATAAGTATGGAAGGTGCAATTTGGAACCTAGATTAGCTTGAGATTAAGGGACTACAATATATGATCAATCTAAGAAATTTTCTTATGGAGGGAAAAGGTCATAAACTTTGGGGGAGTAAGGATTATTGTTTGATGTCTAGTATTCAAGGTAGAGAGATAAACTTCATAAAGAATTTGATATATTTTTAGAAAAAATTTGGAAAAAGAAGGGTTTTAAAGATAGTTATGAAGCCTTTAGTCAAATGTATGTTGATTAAATTCAAGATATATCTATAAAATATTTGACATAGCATATTTTAGATGAAGATAAGGAAAAAAAATTCCCTTCATAAACTTCTAAAATGGGATCAACAGGGAATGAGCTATCCACTCCAGTAAGGGCTAAAAGAGGTAGACCATTGAGAAGTTCAAAGAAGTGAAAGGAGAAGCAATGTATTGTAGAAATTTCACAATAAATATCAGTTTAGATCCTAAAAATAGATGAACAAATATCTCTTAGGTTATTCAAATAATAAAATTGAAAGGATCTCAGTCTATGCTAGTTAGGAAGGTTGAATCATTGTCCTCTCGTGTTATTGTAGTTTTAGGAAAGAGAATAACCATCCATTAGTTGATGATTTGAAGAAAAAGGAAATAAGGGATTTTAAGGTTTGTGTTGGTCATTTCTTTCTACAATTTTTTCTCATTCGGATCATAGGGAGTTAGTGTTACCAAAGGTAGAGTTTCTAATTCCAATGGAGTTGGCAGTAGTTTAGATTCTATAGGTATCTCAAATACTCAACCTATAGAAAGTGAATACTCTTAGAAAGAAAAACAATTCCTAATCTATTAAATTTTAGATCTTGATGAATTAGAGGAGGAGGATAATTGCATAATATGCATAGAATTAGAGAAATTGGAGGAAAATATATGTTTTAAGGAAAAGGAAAATTTGGGTCTATCAGAAAAATACTCTATTAAGGTTAAAATAGATTGTGGATGATCCGTAGGAAATAGGAGAGGTAGGAAATCCTTTTTGGACCTCAAGAAACTAGATGTTGAAGAAAAAGATCATATTAAAATCACAACCTTGTTGAGCTCAAGGAAGGGTATAGTCCTTCCCCTAGAGCAATGAAAACCTTATCATGGAAACTTAGGGGAATAAATGCCCCTAAAAAAAATTTGATCAAACATTGTATAAGTTCTTCAAAAGTAGAAGTTGTTATTCTTCAATAGATAAAACTAAATGGAGAATAGATGATATCTTTTGAAAAGAAGTTATGATTATGTGAGGTCAAATCAGTAGAAGTAGTGGGATCTTTAGGTGGTCTGATTATGTTTGAACCCCGAGGAGAGTATCAGTCCCCATCCATGCATATCATTCTACCTTAACATCTAGAATCTTTTAAATATACAGCCTAAAACCTAAAATTTTCAACCATAATTCATAATAAATTTTCAATTTTCTAATTTACTATATACTTGTTTGAAAATTCAAGATATTTTTCTCAAAATAAGTAAATCCCATACTAATGTATTATTCTATGTAATCTTGTTTTAAAATTACTGAATGTACGGTTCATATAAAAGAACCAAGACTTTTCTATTTTCCTAATCATTATACTTTCCCAATTTAAATTATTTTGATTTTTTACATATAAATCCAAAAATTTAATATGATACAACTATGCATATTAATGGCAGATTCCAATTTCCCACGTATCTATATCACTGAGATGTTTACTACATGAATTTCTTTCAAATCTTACTTTTCTTCACATCTTCCACTTCCTGCACATAGAATATCTCTTTTCTATCTAGACTTGAAATGTGTTATCTAACTTATTTCTACATTCACCATGTTCTGATAAAACATTACATCTACTCCTTAAATACTGATTTCAAAAGGCGAACATAAGTTATTTGGAATTTGTGCACATAGACATAATGTTTATTTTCACGTTTCTTTCAACATAGGAAAAATTGTGCACCCATAAATATTCCTCTTCATCTTAACCATGTGAATAGATTTTTTTCCCTTGAAAATGAATTGTCCTACACTTTGGGGACCATTCCATGCAAGTTGTCAAGCAAATAGAGGGACTTTAAAATATCAATTCTATATTCAAACCAGACATTATAAGGGAACACAACTTTTTTATATTAATTTAATAATAAATTAAAGTTTATTTTAATTTTCATAAGGTAGTTGGACAATATACAATCTAGAAAATTATTATTAACTTTAGCAAATTAGAAATTAAAGAGATTTAAAAGAAGATCACGATTATGCGAATATGATGAAAATCAACCAAATGTATTAGCTTATGAGTGAATATAAATAGGAAGTAGAAAAGGCACTTGATCTCCATGCAATGAGGATAGGACTCCTCAAACATGGAGTGGTGGCGTGTTGCCTACCACAAAGGGAGCGCGAGGGGTCAAAATTGAGTCCACACCTCTCTAACAACTCCTAATCGACTTGACATCTTGCATGGACAAGTGCCAAGTGTAAATGCATGACTAATAAGGCTTAATAAGCCAAAGTGTAAACTATACATTAATACTCCTCTTTAATAATAACTTAAGAGGACAATAAGAAAAATGGGTCCCAGCTACTAGCCTGGTGAGGTACCCATGTACAATGAAATCTCTGATAAAAAGAGTAAGAAAGAAAACCCAATGGGAAAAAACTTTGCTCCAAAAAGAGATGATAAATAATTGAATGTACGAGTGAAGAAGATATGTCATAGAAAAAAGGACTGATCAGAACCCCTCAAGAGCTAATTCTAAGCACAAGTACAATGAATGTTCCCTTGATATGAGAGAAATGGGAGACTATGCAACCCACCATAATGTGAAGTCTATAGATGCTTGACATTGGATGCTGAAGATGATCTATACTCGCTTAAAAAACACCACAAATTTGTGCAAGATGACTTCCCATTCTGGATGTGTAGGAAGTGATATGGCCATCCTTGAATTTTGCACATGATCGAAAGACAAAACCTTATCATATTGGTTTCCAAATAGTAGTGCTAAAAAATGGTATGCAAATTTTGTTGCAAGGAATCATGCATGCTCTTTGTGAGGCATTTATAGATTCATAAGTAGCAGAAAGTAAGGAGATCATAATGCTTGTCATATGACTACATTGTACATCTCCATAATGCTCAAGAATGTATGGAAGTGTTCATAACACAACTCATGATACTCCTCCTGATTTAATGATCCCCTTGTTTTTCGCACTATATAGAATGAGTGCTTTGTAACCAAACCCAAAAAAGAACACATAAATTGGAACTTTATAATGAGAGTGCATGAATGTGGTCATTGGATTCATGGAAAAAAACATGCACTTTTGCAAAAAACAACACTCAATTATGAGCAGCTAGGCAAAAGTTAGAGCAAAACAATTTTTATGGTCCTCTTTCCCAATATAAGTTACTTTGATTGTGCATGTTATGAATCTAAATATTTTATATGGTACAACTATCATATTAAAGGCAGATTCAAATAGCCCTAAAAATTGTTTGCTTGAAATTTTCAAATTTAAGCTCAAATCATTTATTTTTCAGGTTTTTACTTATATCCTCTAAGAACAATCCGAGGTTTAGGGTTTAGGATCTATCAAAACTTTGTACTTTTTGGGTGAGGAAAACCCTAGAAGTGATATATTTTGTTGTTTCCTTTTCCCACTTAAAGGTGAGGGTACCCTTTCCATGAGCGGGGCCATTTTTTATTACCTAAGCAAAATATTGATCGACCGATTCATGGAATAAATTTTCCTAAGTCAAGTGTATATCTTCCCTATTATCGGTCCCTTTTTAAATATTTATGCCTGCACTTATATTTTCTTAAGTCTGGCAAGTATTAAGTACCCCGACCGTCTGTTAAAGAAAGGATAGATCCAATGGCTAGTGCTTCCCTGCAATCAAAGATGCGAGGATTTTAATGACCATGACATCGTGAGATTATGCCACATGTTATCAGTGGAAACCGGTAGGGTTAGTAGCACAACCAGTTGAAGGCATTGAATACCACTGTGTAGGTGGGAAAGGTTGGGGGTACTCCCACATTAATGGTTCCCACTTTCACCAACGAAGGAAATTGGTGAAAGAGGGGAGTTTATTTTTTGCGGGGTTCGAACAAAATAGGCTGGTTCGTTCGAACTATCCCTCCGGGTTCGAGCGAACCCGCCATCAGTCATGGGTTCACTCGAACCACGGGTGGATTTTGGGTCCACTCAAACCCATCAAAATATTAATATTTTAAGGGGTTCGAGTGAACCCCCCCTTTTCTCGAACCATATATCAATTAGGTTTTTTGGAAACTTTTATAAATAGTGATTGTGCCAATTAAACTGTCATTGTCGAAGTTGTCTTTTTCTGTCCAGTGGGGGTTAGATCGAACCATTCGTTAGCATCACGTCATCGTGCTTTGTCTACAATAGCTAGCATCTCTCATATTTCAGTTTTCAAACTTCATTATTTTAGGTGCCCAAGATAACCCTTTTTTGGTTTAATAATGTCTTTTTTATTAAATTAATAAATAATTTATTTGTTAATTTATTCTTTTAATTAAATAATTGTATAGTTATTGTTTTTCAGCATTTTAGAAAAAAACGTTTGATAATTTATTTTTTTTCATTATTTTAGAAAAATGTTTGATAATTTAATGTTTTGATTGAAATGTGTCAATTTGTTTTTAAAATTACATAGCTGTATATATGTATTTTTTTTTCAACATTTTAAAAAATTGTTATGAAAAAACATAGAAAACTAAGGTAGTAAATTAGAACTTGGAAAAACATTAGCAAAAAAAGAAAATTAGAAAAATGTCACAAACCTAAATATAATAAATTAAATGTTAGAAAAATTAATAAATTTTAATTTTAAAAAACATTAGAAAATTTAGATAACAAATTTAAACAAATTAGACAAAATAAATGCTCTACAATGTGACCCATTTTCACATCCTATTACACGCACAACATGACCCCTTAAGACCACATATGCCCCTGATGACACTATACATTCCCTTAGGACCATAGAGGATCGCATAGTGGACCTTAAGGGGTCACGCGTGGTCCTGATGGGTCACAAATGTGTTAACACATGTGTGACCCTTAGGACAACATGTGACACCTTATAAAAGCCTAGTGTGTTCAACATACCCCTTACTCCATTACATAGTGTCCTTAGAGGTCATATGTGGTCCTAAGGGGTCACACACATGTGTGACCCCTTAGGACCACGTATGACCCCTTATAACATCCTAGTGTACATACGACCTTCCCTTTAGGATCACATAGTGTCCTAAGGGGTCATATGTAGTCCTAGAGGCCACACATGTGTTCTAACACATGTGTGACCCCTTAGAACCACATATGACACATTATAAAATCCTATTGTGAATGACATGCCCCTTAGGCCATCACATAGTGTCCTAAGGGGTCATATGTGATCCTAAGGGGTCACACATGTGTGACCCCTTAGGACCACATATGACCCCTTACAACATCCTAGTGAACATATGACATTCCCCTTAGGATCACAAATATGTGGTCCTAAGGGGTCATGCATGTGTTTGATAAGATTATATATATTTCATGCACTATGTATGAAGTTTAGACTAGATTATATTCTTTATACCTCGTTTACATGTTTGATCAGATTGTATATTTCATGCATGTATGAAGTTTAGACTAGATTATACTTTATACCTCCGTTGTATTTGATCAGATTATATATATTTCTTGCATCATGTAATATGAAGTTTAGACTAGAGATTATATATTTCATGCACATGTACATGTTAGATTCTACATTCCATGTGCACATGTACATACATGTTAGATTATACATTCCATGTGCACATGTACATACATGTTAGATTATATATGTACTTTATGTTTGATGGACTGGACAGGATTATATATATATCACATGCACATGTTAGAAATACTTATGTACACTTTAAATATATATATATATATGATCAAGAATGCACATGTTCGAGCTAAAACTTTATATTTTAAACTACATGTAACATGTATGTACATACAGTAGATATGCATTAAAATTTAAAAGAACATGTTCAAACAAAAGAGTATATCCACTCCAATGAACAATATAAAAATCACACTTGAACTAATTAATATCAAATGAACAAACTAAAATTAATAGGTCATGTACTAAATAGTTCACATGGTATGTGCTTCTAGGTATGTATACAAGTTACATGTCCTAATTACACATGTCCTAATTCCATATATCAATTTTAAACATGTACATATTACATTCTAATTTAAATATGTATTTTTAATTAAATTATTTTAACTAGTGGTCCTTACAAATTACATGCATTTAGAATTAGATACAGTACTATATACATACAAATTAAACATGCATTTAAACATGTACATACTTGAATTAACTTCATACATCCTAATTTGATATAATTGAAAATTTCATGTCTTTAAACTTAAAAAATATTTATCCAAGTTTCAAAACAAGTTAAGATCTAGAATTTATCAAGTATTAATTCAATTCATGTGGGTTGAACCACATGTGTACTTTGGATTACTAAATATATATAGTTCATAGCACGTCAAGTGGTTTAGAACGCTCTTCAATAACACTTAATATTTCATCATGATCTTCACTATCTAGTCTCCACTTTTGAGACCGCCTTCGACATGGAACTGTTTAAAGAATTAGGCCAACAA
Organism: Cryptomeria japonica; assembly: GCF_030272615.1. NCBI lineage: Eukaryota > Viridiplantae > Streptophyta > Pinopsida > Cupressales > Cupressaceae > Cryptomeria > Cryptomeria japonica. The sequence continues at coordinate 751,777,212 of NC_081407.1, read as the reverse complement.
CAATGACCAAGTGACTATACTGATATACCTTGTTGTTAGTTTGGTATTTAGTGAAATGAATCCCATGTTGAACAATTTTAACTTGTTTGAAATATGTCCCTTGCACTACAACTGAGCCTGCATGTACATGTATATAAGAAACGTGCAGTGATTTGTACATACATATTCAAATCAGTTCAAACCTGTGGGAAATGGCATTCCATCACTCATTTCAAATTTTGTAACTTCTTTCTCTCTTCTGTGCAATGCAATAAATAATAACTAAAACCTTTTATATTTCCATCTTCTCCTATGACTGCAAAAATATCTCTTGCAATTTGACACAAGTTAAATAAATTCTAAGTTACATTTCATTTTTAAGGAAATATTTACATGTACGCAACATTTTTTAAGGAAATATATATATATATATATATACTTATACTTATACTTTAAATATATACATGTGTACGTCATATGTACCTTTTTTAATCAATCCTGAAATATGATCATAATCACCAGAAATCAAAGGAATGTCTTCAATTTTTTTGTCCTCATTTGAATCCTCGTATGTGTCAGAAACATCTAGTGGCACCAATTTCCATTCACTAAAATATCCAAGCTCTTGGTTCTTGCAATCAAAATAGTTTTTGAAAATGCAATCAGAAGAAAAACATGAATAATCCCTAGTGTATAATGTCCATGGGCGATTATCTGTACTCATGACACAATGCAAAGATCTTGTCCTCTCCACGCTCTTGCATCCATGCATTGATCTTCTATCCACATCTACAAAATGTACATGTGTACACGAACATGTACATGTAGATCAAGTTGTTAAATTGAAACATTTGAACTAGGAACATTTTTTAAAAGTTAAAAAATTTTAAATAAAACACTAAACAAGAACATGTACCGGTTATCTCCCAAAACACTCTATATGGAATGGGCCTGTATGTTCTTGATGATGATTCCCCAGGATAATTAGGATCCTCAAAGTGTTTCTTACACCATTCAACAACATCATGTGTATCTTCGATATGATCTCCTGTGTACTTTATTTGATTCTTTCTTAGAGCATGTTTGATACAAGCTCCTGCACCATCATGTTCACCCTTTCCATGACCACTTTCAAAAAAAATCCAAACATGTGGTATTTTTTCATTTCGATGATATCTACATGTTGCATAAAATGGCCTCGAATATTTGAATTGTGTTTCACATCTATCACACCAAACAAAATGTTTCACTATTGTTATGTCTCTATCTTTCAAATATTCACAAAACTTCTTAAAGCAATGTTGTACAAAAAGTGTGTCATGCTCCTTATCATCATTGATATAGAAGTAGCACTCTTTCTTAATGACATGATTTTCCAATGTACTATCAACACCATCGAAATCCATCTGTGCATGTCAATAACACACATGCACCAAAATAGTGATTTTCTTTGAAAAGTAATACTCTAATTGAATCTCTTTTTGATGTTCACAAGAGTAATTCTCTGCAAAGTCCACTACAGATAGAATAGTTCCAAGTGGGAAAGTGTCTCTTAATCTTTTAAATTTTTCTTCTTGCCACTTGGCAAAAAAACCATACCATATGTATGGTTTTATCAACTTAAGAAAATTTTCCATAAATGTTACAATAGTTATTTCCTCTTCTACATAATCTAGCCTTGTAGATTCCTTTCCAAATTTTGTTTCAAATTTTTTGTACTTGTAACTCTTGCAATTTACCATCTTCCTCATGTCAATATCTTCATCTCTCAAAGGCAATTTAGCCAAGTCCCCACATGTTCCATGAAATCCTCTTATGCAATTTATTTGACCGGTTGCATTATCATCTGATTTATCACATACGATGGATGCTATGAATTGACTTGTTCATTTAGGAGGAGCATTTTAATAACCATCACTATCTTCTCTAATCTTTTGAAACACCTGATAGTATAAGTCAAATTCGATGTGATAGCGACAACAAGTTTCAAAAATTTGTTTAACTTCACATAATATGGCCTTAACCATTCAAAATGGTTTGTCTAATCTTTATATGAGGGTTTGTTTTAGTAAACAACACATACAATTCATGTTTTGTTATGTCTATCCAATGTTTTACATGGAGATCATAATGTTCAGGACCAATCCTTTGCTTGATAACATCTCTACTATTTGATGAAGGACGAGTATTATCATTCCAAAAACTTGTCACAAAGTTCCTAACAACATCTTCAATTCTATCAGAACGAGGAGCTCTACACATAATTGACCAATTCCCTTCTAAGGTAGTATCATCCAAACTCTTTCTCCTATTAACATATTTAGATATTTTCCTTCTACTAAAACCAAACTCAGATGACAGTGAAGAGATTTATCTTTTTTGAGGCAATCTTTCATTTACTAAAGATGTCCACATCACTCTTCTTGAAATGGTCTTATGTACTGTTCGAGATTTTTTACCAATGTTCACCAAACCTTTCTTAACATTATCAACAATAGGTTTTTGTAGCTGAGAAGTTTTCCTCTTTTGACTTGTTGTATCTATATCCAACAATTTTAGTGGATCTATTAAGTCTTTACGAGTAAGTACAATTGAGAGCAATTGAGCTTTTTCTAGTGTAGTATCAAGATTGTTGAAATGAGACATTATTTCTTTTGCACTTTTATTCATTGACCTACTTTTAGTATGTCTAGGTTCTTCACTGAGACGTTTCAAGTCATCCACATCCATTTCAAGTAAATGATCTAAATTTTGATAAGAAATATTTCTCTTCACCTGTTTAGCTAGATCCACACTATGCTCATCCATACTAGTGGTAGGAGGTAAGGAGCTTGACCCCACTCCTTCAACCTCCATTGGTTCAACTTGGACAATCTCCTCCCTATGTTCATCAACTATATTGTGTTCTTCAACGGGTTCATTTGCCTCAACTCCTGCTTCAGAACTCCCTTCTTCTCGAGCCCGTTCTGCACATAATCTAAGAGTTTGTGTAAGGTTTAAATTAACAGATGATTCAATTAGGTTTAAGAATAGGGGTGAATTTGGCTTAAATCTTTGTGTTAAAATTAGGGATCAATTTGGTTTATTAAATTTACTTACTTTTAGGGTTAGTGTTATAACTCTAATTAAATTAAGTTTAGGTTTAAAGTTCAATTTGTTCTTAGGTTACGATTAGGGCTCAAATTTATTTAGTGTGCAAGTAGGTTTAAAGTTAGAGTTAAATTTTGTTCATTAATTAATATTTCAAGAAGATGATAATTATTTTAATAATTTTTTTTCTGATGTTTAATTCTAGATTTACACATGAAGAATTATAATTAGTTTATTATTATCGTTTAATTTATGTTATTCCTTACGTATTGTGTTAAGGTTAAATTTTGTTTTCTGCTAATATAACAAATAAACATAAACACATAAAGTGGAAATAAATATTGATGAGTTATTTTGAAAACCTCAATCTCTCACTAATAACACATAAAATGAAATTTTGATAAATTAGAAATTCCAATTTTGAAAATTAAAAGTACAAATATTTTGATGCATGCATATGATAAAGGTGACCTCATATTAATTTTTAATGTCATAACAGGTGGACTATAATTTTTCACATGTGTATTTAAGACCTATTATTGCATAATAGGCCTCCTAATATGAAATGTTTTGGTATACATGAAGTCATATAAATAGAACCTAAATTATGACATGTAATAGGTTCTAAATTTATGTCACATTTAAGACCTATAATCAATGTAATATTCCTAATTTATCACATAATAGGCCTTATTATTAAAATTAATATGACCATGTATGCAAAAACATTTCACATTAATATACTTGACTCCCCTTAAGATAGATATATTATGTGATATGAAAGGACCTATCACATGAAATTAAGTACATGTCTTAAATATTCAATATATAAGTTAGAACCTAAATTATGACATAATAGGTCTTATTAATTTTATGACTTAATAGGCCTTATCTATTATAAATGGACTTAATTATATAGGAGAAAATGCAATTACACAACAAGAAAGTTAATGGAATTTGAAATTTGCAAATACACATATTATCTCAAATTAATTATGCTTTCCAATTAAAAGGAGATTATTTTTAATCCTACTATTTCTAATTAATTTAATTAAGATTTTTTTAATTAATTTTCATTAAAAACATTAGATAAAAAATATTGAACTAATTAATACTAACAAATAAACAATACTTTTGGTACGTAATAAATATAAAATTAAATAGAAATAAAAATAAAAATACATACTTGCATCATGATATCTTTGTCTTCTTTGTTCTCGATATCTTTCTTTCGTTTTGGGAGAATAATTCCTTGAAGTCTTATTTTGCCTTCTCTTCTTGTTCCCCATGCTTTTAAAAAAACCTTCAAATATCTTCAAATTATGGCCCTCAAAATAATTTTCAAATGTCTTCTCTCATCCAAAAATGCAAATTATTTTAATCATTTGTGTGATAAAAAAAGAAAAAAACTATGGACATTTATACAACTCCACTTAAATGAAAAAAAAAAATTGCGTCGGCCAGGGTTCGAATGAAACCCAATAGTTAAAAATGGTCGGGTTCGTTCAAACCTGACCGTTACGAAAAACTACGGGCCAAAATTAAGCATGTGGGTTGGAGCGAACCCAATTCACTTGAACCAATGTTCATTCGAACCATGCTGTTAGAGGTTTCTCCCAAAAAATTTTAGAGTTTTGAAGAATTTATGACTTCAGAGCTCTGGCTCAAAGCACGAATGAAATAATCTTGATAACCCAAAAATATTAGATGCTAGCACTTGGAACAAGCTTTCCAATGAGTATAATTTTGTTATATTTTGAATTTATTATGTTGTTTTTTTAATTTTATGGAATATTGGTCTTTTACCGAACATGAACTTCTTTCTTCAATGCATTGGGAAAAATAGGAAACTAATTCAAAAAAATTCTGAAAAATATCTAAGCCCTAGGTATTGATGTCTTCTTTCTAAAAAAAAAAAAAATTGAATTTCGATATATATAGAACAAGTTATGTGTTCAAAATTAAACCTATGTCTGAATTATGACTAGTCGGACTTCAAAACTTTATAAAATGAAAAATATTGAACATATCACTATCAAACCAATTGCAAGCCCTGGATATTGATGTTGCAAACCAAAATTAAAAAGAATTGAGTTTTTGTCATTTATAGAAAAAAATTTATGCATTTCGGGAGGCACATCACTCTTTAAAAATGTAGTTTGTTGTAAAAAACTACTTTTTGAGGGAGATGAATTTTTTTTTTTTAAATCCTTAAAAAAAAATTGAAAAAAATGTATATAGAATCTACAAACAAAATGCTACAAATCACTAATTTACATCATCTTAAATTTTTTAATAGTTTAAAAGTTATAGTTCTCGGAAGTTGAATATTATTTTAAAAATGTTCATCTCAGTGTCAAAAGCGGTGAAAAAGTGGGAACCATTATTGTGAGTTCACCCTCGGCCTACTAACAGTCGCATCAATTTGCATGTGCTCAGAATGAATGAGGATGTTTTATCCTGAGGTAAAAGGTGCTCGAATTTTAAGTCCTAGAGGAGTTGATAGGCAGAATATGAAGCGATAAAGATTGAATAGATCAGACAACCCTTGTATTCCCACGATGGAAATTGTAGGGAGATTACAGATTGCAACATCACAAGATGATGCCACATGTTCCAGGCTGATCAAGAAAGGCTTGCAAGGAGGTGGTTGACGGAGTTTGGTCGTAGAATGATATGGTGCTGACCTATTGGGATTTTGAGGGTTTGTAGATACAGTTGGAAAGTCAAAATGCTAAGTTCACAGGAAATGACCAGTAGATTTGCCAAGTTGGATGAGATCTGTAGCTGAGTTTCAAATGATAAATATGGAGGGATTTTGGAGGCACCGGTCCTAGCTCGTGGAAAAGGGTAAAATGAATGGGATTCAGACTTGTCGATTCAGGATTGATTTGACAGTTAGAGATTATAGCTCAGAGATGTGAAAGGATTTGGGTAAGCTTCTAGTTCAGGTGTGATCAATCACAATTTCTTTGATGAAATTAGATATTTTCTTGTTAACAGAGATCCTAAAGAAGGAGACTGTACATTGAAAAAAGGAATAAGATCTGAATAAAATCATTCACATCAGCCGAAACTTGACAGAAGAATGCAATAGATGTGATATACATGAATTCTATTATCCTTAGCTGGCAAGGTAAATTGAGAACACGAGAGTGATGATGTTTCAAGAGCAAGAACTACTTGATATAGTATGGTTCAGCTATAAATGTAGCAAGGTGGTGATCAAATTGGTAGAAGAGTATAAAGCCTTTTCATTTTCTAAGTGCAGTTTTTCTTTCTGCAGAAGAAATGATGTTTGAGCAAGCTTATAGACGGAGTTGTTATATACTCTATGATACCAGATAGAATTTCTCTCTCATGTGTTAGTATGTCTATTTCCATAGGAGATGTGAAAAGGGGAAGGATTGCCAGAGGGGGTGTGAAAGCCTTTTCTTGTGAAGAAAGATCACGCATGGCACCGCCTCTATGTCTACTCAATCTTTGGGTGGTAGAGGGTTCTGAGAAAGAGCCAGCAGAGCAATGAAAAAAGGACATGTCTGGGTGGGGAGCGGTAACGATCCATCTATGTAGTTGCATGGAAGCTGCGACCCCTCCCTGGTAGCATATTATGTTTCCCCTCTAACTTCACCTCCCACTACTTCTGATCCTAGGCATGAAGGTTGAGTTCCTCCTATAGCATGAGGGGTGACTTTACCTCTTTCCAGGATCCTTTTTCCCTTTCTAAGAAAGGGAAATTCTCTATGGGACAAAAATGCAACATCTCACATGCCATCCTAAGGTGTTAGGATGATAACAGCCTGACTCAAATGGTTTTGCTTCTACCAATTTTTGGTTCGAGAATGATGATTCTCAGGTGCCAATGCATAGACGTGTGGATATTTTGTAAAAATAATTATGTACAACCTTTAGGGCTTGGTTTTATTGACAAGTGTCCTATGGCCTGAAGCTTGTCGCTCCCTTGTTTTCTAGAAAAGGGAATTCAAGGCCATTAGTTAGGGTCTGAATTTTTTGGAAAAAGAGATCTTTGTAAAATAGATCTTTTTTGTAGGGTTCGGTCCAAAAATAGTTCTAGAGAGTCGTAGGAAATAACAGCGACTGTAATTTTATTTTGCAGAGCAAAAAAGAAAATAGAACAGCTACAGGTGCCCCTTTTTCAAGTGGGTCATTTTGTATTAAAATTTGTTGGCTATCATCTGATAAAAGATAGCTTATGATATTAATGCAAATATAATTTTTCCCAATCTTTACTTTCTTGTGTGTGATTCTATCTTCTTTTGAGTGAGTGGAATCAAGGGTTTCATTTGTTTATTACATTGTTATGATGTATGTATTCTTCTATTCAATTCTTTAGTCCAACGGGTTAATTAAAATGCTTGAATAAGATTATAGAGGAAATAAGGCTCGCCATAGGATTTGATAAGTAGTTTAGATGAAGGATTATAAGAAGAGCAATATTGTAAGGCGGTATTGTTTCAGGCTAGACCAGCTATTAGATGAAATTTTATTAGATTTTCAGTAACACTTTTCATAGACTCTGTAACCCAAATGAATTCGGCACTAGTATTTGCTAGAAAATCTCATTAGGTTGCCAGTTCCTGGCTCTATCTTCTTTATGATCTCTTAGAATGAATCTCATGAAAATAAGATCAAACATTTGCTAAGATTTATGTATTTTCTTAAGATAGCCTCACCATCTCTCATACTCCAGTTTAAGGTTGAGGATTAGTGAAGGATTTGCCATCCTTGAGAATTCTCCCTTTTTGTTGAGTCATGTTATGAGGTAATCTGCTTTGTTTTTAGTAAGTTCTTGAGTATCCTTGCAGACAACATGAATTTCTTATTGAAGGGATCACCCTCCCTGGTTTTGGAGAGCCTAAAGAACAGAAGGGC